>NW_006200562.1:0-19798 GCF_000334495.1 Tupaia belangeri chinensis
TTGTATCTTACCAAATGATTTTTCTGCATCATTTGATATGACCATATGATTTTTATCTTCATTCCTGTTAATATGATGTATTACATTTATGGTTTTGCATATGTTGAACCAACCTTGCATTCCTGGAATAAAGCTTACCTGATTACAGTGTATGATCTTTTTTATATGTTGTTGGATACGATTTGCCAGTATCTTATGGAAAATCTTTGTGTCTATATTCATCAAAGATATTTGTCCATAGTTTTCCTTCCTTGTCCTGTCCTTATCTGTTTTAAGGATGAGGGTGATAGAGGCTTCACAGAATGAATTAGGGAGAAATGCAAGCTTTTGGATCTTCAGAAATAACTTGAGCAGAATGGGGGTTAACTCTTCTTTGAAAGTTTTATAGAATTCAGAGATGAAGCCATCAGGGCCAGGGGGCTTTTATTTGCTTTGAAGTTATTTATTACTGATTGAATCTCCTGACTTGTTATGGGCCTATTCAGACTTTCTATATCCTCCTGGCTCATTCTTGGCAGATTATATTTTTCCAAGAATATGTTTATCTCATCCAAATTGTCTTGTTTCTTAGCATATAGATGTTCAACGTATACTCTAATGATGTTTTGAATTTCTACTATGTCTGTTGTTATATTACCAACTTCATTGCAGATTTGATTCACCTGGTTCCTTTCTCTCTTAATAAGTCTAACTAGTGGTGTATTGATTTTGTTTTTCCTTTAAAGAATCAGCTTTTATTTATTTTCTGTATAGTACGTTTATTTTCTATTTCTTTTTTTTTTTTCTGCGCGGATCTTTATTATTTCCTTCTCTTGGAGTTTTTTGGATATTTTTGTTGTTGCTTTTCCAATTCTCTGAGTCATGATGTTAGGTGATCCATTTACCTTCTTTCCATCTTCCTCTTATGTGTACTAATTGCTATGAACTTCCCTCTTAAGACTGCTTTAGCGGTGTCCCAAAGATTATGGAAACTCATGTTCTTATTTTCATTGGCTTCCATGAATCTTTTGATTTCAGTGCTTATTTCATCAGTAGTTGTGGAGTCATTCAGGAGTAGGTTATTTAGTTACCATTTATTTGAGTATTTTTGAGGATTTCTCTTGAAATTAAACTCAAGTTTAATTCTATCATGGTGAGAGAAGATGTTGGATATAGTTTCTAAGCCTTTAAATATGTTGAGGCTTGCTTTGTGCTGTATAATGTGGTCAATCTTTGAAAAGGTTCCATGTGGGGGTGAGAAAAAATTTATTGCATGGTTTTTGGATGGAAAGTTCTATAGATGTCTGTTAAGTCCATTTGATTGATGGTATCATTTGGATCCTTTATCTCTTTACCTATTTTTTGTCCAGATAATCTGTCCAGAGGGGTAGTGCAGTGTTGAGGTCTCCAACCATTACTGTATTGCAGTCTATCTCCCCTTTTAGATCTAACAGTCTTTCCTTCACATATTTGGGTGCTCCTATGTTAGGGCCATAGATATTTATATGCATTATATCTTCTTGATCTATTGATCCTTTTACTACAATATAATGCCTTTCTTTATCTCTTTGAACAGTTTTTGTTTTAAAGCCTATTTTGTCAGAAATTAGTATCACCACTCCAGCTCTTTTTTGATTCCCATTTGCATGGAAAATCTTTCTCCAACCCTTCACTTTCAGTCTATGTATGTCTTTATCCATGATGTGGGTTTCCTGTAGGCAACAGATAGAAGGTTTCTGTTTTTTTATCCATTCAGCGAGTCTGTGTCTCTTGATTGCAGAATTTAATCCGTTCACATTCAATGTTATTACTGATGTTACCAGATCTGCCCCAACTTTTATGTTGGACATTGTCTTAGCTGCTTTTTTTCCCATTGTTTCTCTTTGTTAATTCTTTAGTTTTCCTGGAAGAGTATTTCAGGGTTTCTTGAAGAGCTGGTCTGTTGCTGGCAAATTCTTTCAGGTTTTGTTTGAGACGATTTTAACTTTTTTTTTTTCCCATATAAAAGATAGTCTTGAAGGATAAAATAATCTTGGTTGAAATTGTTTCTCTCTTAACACTTTCAATACATCTTCCCATTTTTTCCTTGCTTGCATTGTTTCCATTGAGAGGTCTGGTGATAGCCTGATGGGATGACTTTTCTAAGTCACTTCTCATTTCTCTCTTTCCAGTTTTAGTATCTTATCTTTATCTGTGGTCTTTGCTAATCTGGCTAATATGTGATTTGTGGAAGATCTTATTGGGTTGATTCTATTTGGGATCTTTTGTATTTTTTGGGTCTGGATGTTTGAGTGTCTCTCTAGATTTTGGAAATTTTCTTCCAAGATTTCATGGAATAGATTTTCCATGCCCTTATTTATTCTTTCACATTCTGGGAAACCAACTTCAGATATTAGGGCATTTCATGGAATCTAGTATTTCTCATAGGTTATCATTGTGGTTTTATTTTTTTAATTTTATCTATCATTTTGGTGGTTTTCTCTAGATCAGAAGTTTTAGTTTTATCTTCTACATCAGAGACTCGATCTTCAGCATGGTCTAATCAACTCTTAATACTTTTGAGAGAGTTTTGATTTCCTGTATTACAGACTTCATCTCAAATAGTTCCATCTGATTCTTTTTTAGCATGTTCATTTATTCTTTCAAATCATGGAAATACTTCATAATATTCTGTAGTTCATTGTCTCTTTTCTGTTCTAACTCATAGAATTTGGTCACCATGAGTGTTCTAAATTCTCCCTCTGACATTTTGGTAATGTCCTCTTTTTTTTTTTCTTTTATTCCGAGAAATGGAAGACAGTCACTGAGTTCTTTTGATGAAGACGTATTTCCTGGTTTATTCAGACCTGAGTATCTTCTTCTAATTTTAGCCATTGAGATAGGTATTCACTTTTGAATATCTTTTAGGAGAATGTTTCTTCGACTAGGAACAAGAGTGTTTTCCTTTTGCTATGGACTGAAGACTGCCAAAGTCTCTTTTGTTGTGTTTAGGAATGTGGTCCAAGGAGAAGTATTCTATTCAGGTGTCTCAAGAAAAGTATCTTCTTTTTTGCACGTGGTTCAGTAAAAGGGAAAAGTCTAGAGAGACCTACAATACTAGGATATTACATAACTGTTATTCTATACCTGTCTAGACCTTCTGGGAGGGCGGAAGAAGAGGAAGTGAAGACTAAATAAGTGGGAAGATAGCAAGAAGGAGAATTTTTAAGAAAATCATGCACTGTGCTACATCACTGGGCGTGATTTTGCCTGGAATCTGGAGATGGGATTGGGGTTACTCTAGAGTTGAGGGAGGTCCTGGTTGACAGAAATAGAGGTCTCTGGGACTGGGGGTGCTGGGGCTGGAGCTAGGGAAGGGGTCCCTGCATCAGTGTCCCTTAGGCCAGGGGTCTGAAGATAGAAGTTTAATTAATTTTCAATACTTTTGAGGAAGGTTTTGATTTCCTGAATGGCAGCCTTCATCTCTAATAGCTCCATTTGATTATTTTTTTATGGTGTATATTTTCTCTTTCAGATCATGAAAATATTTTGAAACCTCCTAGGACTCATTGTCATTTTTCTCCTCCATCCTCTTGAATTTATTGTCTTTTATCTCTTGCATCTCATTTAGTTTTGTCACTATGAATATTCTAAAGTCTTTATCAGAAATTTCCATGACTTATACTGCACTGTCTGTGGATGATGAGGGATTGATTTTTCCCTTAAGGTAGAGACATTTTATTGGTTTCTCATGTTTCTTGTGCCTTTGCAGTTGTTTTTGGTCATTCTGTATCAAAATCTCTCCTCTACAGTGCTTACTAATGTGGTATCAACAGTAAGATTAGGAGTTCAGATTTATAAAAAAAATTTTCTTCATTAAAGCAGAAGGTTCAATAAGTGTTGAGGATTTCAATGACTCTAAAAGTATTCAGATGCTTGGCTACTATGCGCCTAGGCCTATCTAGACATTAAGTGTGAGAGTGAAGCATAGAGTAAGAAAGTAAGGTTACAAAATATAAGCAAAAAGGAAAAAAAATAGAAAAATATTATCAAAAAAAGTAAAAAATGAAAACCGCACAGCGTGCTTGCACATGGCACAAACACGCCAGGATATACCTCAGCTTTAAAATGGCTTCTGATATTAACAAGTGAAAGAAAAGGCTCAAGCTGAGGAGAGGTGATTGAAAAACATTTTTAAAATTAATTTAAAGAGAGAGAGAGAGAAAGTGAGACAGACAGAGAGACAGATAGCCAAAGACAGAGAGAAGACAGAGGTCCTCCTACCTTGTCTGAATATTTTTGGAGTCTAGGAGATGGGTTTAGAACATACCTTTCCTGAACAAGCCAGGACACACTTTAGCTTTAAATGGCTTCTGAAATTAACAAATGAAAGAAAAGGTCCAAGGTGAGGAGCGGTAATTTGAAAATTAAAAAAAAAAGTTTAAAGAGAGAGAGAGGATGAGATAGACAGAGAGCCAGAGAGCCAGAGACAGATAGAAGACAGAGATCATCCTACATTGTCTGAATATTTTCGGAGTCTAAGAGATGGGTTTAGATCATAACTTTCCTGAACACACCAGGAAACTTCTGAGCTTTCTTCTGAAATTAACAAGTGAAAGAAAAGGCCCAAGCTGAGGAGAGGTGATTGAAAAATTAAAAAAAAAATTAAAGAGAGAGAGAGAGACAGACAGACAGAGACAGAGAGCCAGAGACAGAGAGAAGATGGAGGTCATCTTACCTTGTGTGAAAATTATGAGAGTACAGGAGATGGATTTCGAGCATAGCTTTCCTGAACATGCCAGGACACACCTCAGCTCTAAAATGGCTTCTTGTCTGAACATTTGGGAGTCTACTGCAGTAATTATTTATAACCATCAGAGGATACCACCAAAAGCTTTTGAGAAACCTATGAGAACTTGCAGTCTAAGTTTGATGCCAAGAATGATCATCTAGCAGATGCCTGAAGAGATCTGAAATGTGCCAAGGCTGATGCCAAGGTCATGAAGGATGCAAAGACCAAGAAGGTAATAGAGTCAAAGAAAAAACGTGTACAGAGACTGGAGAATCAATTGATGAACTTGAAAGTTCAGGTGACAGACTGAGAAGAAAATATACGAATTGCTTTGGGAACCTCCAAACTCAATTTTCTGGACCCTAGTTTTACAATGACTTGGTGCAAGAAGTGGGGAGTTTCGACAGAAAATTTGCAAAAAAATCTCAGAGAAATAAGTTTGCCTGGGCCATTGACATGGCTGAGGAGGACTGCAAATTTTAGTCAATCTCTTGGGGGCAGGGTTCTGTAAAAAGAAACTGTGTGCTTTGGGGAAGATAAATAAATTGTGAGCCTTAGGGAGAGAGACAGAAAGTCTTAAACTAACATCTTTGCAAAAAGATAAGCCAGGGGATATTATAAGGGAGAGCTTATCCAGTAGTCCCAAGGACAACTTATTTTAAAATATTTCAAATACCAAAAAAATGTATACCATGTTCTGTTGGCAGTAGCTTAATCCATCTCATGTTTATTACATCTCAAGATTACACTTTCTCTTGTGCTTGATTTAATCTCTCATTGTTTTGGTCATTGTAATCCTCCCAGTGGAATTAGATGTGGTGGTAAAAAATGGTGACCTTGATGATTTTGACCCTATGTAGTCCTAGGTTAATGTATTTGCTTGTCTTAGTTTTTTAAGAAAAAAAATTGCTGAGGGGTTTGTGAGCCTCCCTGAGAGAAACAGAGATAGAGGGAGAAATCAACCCAAGTGAGGTTTGGTCATACCACAATCCCTTCTCCCTCATTTCTCTATCCTGCCAAGATTTGGGACATGCACGTGCATACACACACACCTAGCATGTTTTTGAAGTTGCCAGGGCCAGGATTCAAAGAGCACAGTTGTGCATGTGGAATCCAGCTCCCTTAACCACCAGGCCTGAGGGCAGGTCAAAAGATTACCATCTAAAATGATGACAGACCCCATTGGAGAACAGTTCAAGCTAGAAGTCTTCCTGGACACCAGGTTGCAAGCACTAATGGCTGGGACTTGTAACTCACCCCTCTCTACTTGCCTTTGGAATTCGGGTTTGTGTCTTGATACTTTAAGTCAAACTTGCGGCCCTCCCCATCCCATCTGGAGACCAGTTCAAGGTAGCAGCCTTGCAGAACACCAGTTTTCCTGTGATTGCAGGCCCTAATGGCTGGGACCCATGACTCATCCCCCCCACCTCACCTTTGGGCTCTCAGAACATTGGTGTTTTGGATAGCATGCAACTTGTGATCTTTTCTTTGCTTCTGTGGTGAAGCTCAAAAGCTCAGTTGGATGTGCACCAGTTCTTTAGAAACAGGGAGGAATTTGGGTCACCTAGGAACAGTGACAACAGTGCAGGGTACTGGTGAGTAACAGGGAGGAAGAGAAGAAGAGAGATCACCATTTTTCTGTATCTGTACATCCTTTTTTTTTTTTAGAGTTTTTTTTTCCTGTAGGGCACATGTGCTTGCCAGAAAAACAGAGAGAGACAGAGAGACAGAAGGCAAGAAATTATTCTCCAGGTGGGATGGCCATGTTGCAATGCCTTCTCCTCCATTCTCCTTTCAGTATCTTGGGCACACATGCACAAATGCCTGGCTTGAGCTTAAGCAACTGGGTCTGGAACTTGAACTATGATCAACTACATGGAAGTCCAGTAACATAGCCATTATGCCAACTACTGGTTTCTACACCTGCACATCTTTGAAAGATCAGAGATAACCTTGAATAATTTAGGAAAGAACGTATAGATCACCAGATGACTAAGAACAATCACAGAAGCACAAGAAATAAGAGCAACCAACACAATTTCTCTCCCCCAAGGGAAAACATCAATTCCACATCACTCACAGACAACACAATGGAAGTCATGGAAATGTCTGATTGATAAGAAATTCAGAATTTTTGTAGTGACCAAACTAATTGAGATGCAAGAGCAAGAGAAAAGAGACAATGAGCTCCAGGTGATGAGGAAGTCTTTTTACGATTTGAAAGAAGAAATAGACACCTTGAAAAAGAACCAAAAGGAATTGTTAGGAATGAAGAATGTGATACAGGAAATTAAAACCTCCCTTGAGAGTATTAAAAGTAGATTAGATAAAACAGAAGATCAAATCTCAAATGTAGAAGACAAAATATCTGACCTCAAAAAACTTATCAAAAAGATTGAGAAAGCAACCAAGAAAAATGAGGACAATATATGAGAAATATTAGATACCATTGAGTGTCCCAACATCTGGATAATTGATATCCCAGAAGAGGAAGAAATAATAAGGGCATTGATAATTTATTTCATGAAATCCTGGAAGAAAATTTTCCAAAACTAAAGAGGCATTCAATTATCCAGACCCAATAAATATGTAGCATCTTAAATAGAATCAACCCAAGAAGATCCTCTCCAAGGCACATCGTAGCCAGATTGGCCAAAACCACAGACAAAGACAAGATACTAAAATTGACAAGAGGGAAATGTGAAGTTATTTACAAAGGTCATCCCATCATGCTAACATTGGACTTCTTGTTGAAAACAATGCAGGCAAGGAAAGAATAGGAAAATATAGTCAAAGTGTCAAATGAAAAACAATTTTAACCAAGAATACTATACCCGACAAGATTATCCTTCATATGGAAAAATAAGGTAAAAACATTCTCAGATAAACAAAACCTGAAAGAATTTACTAACTCCAAACCAGCTCTTCAAGTGGTTCTGAAGGGAGTGCTATACCAGAAATACTAAAAAGTCAGATGGACAGTTGAAAGAGAATAAAAAACAACCAAAAATTGGCTCAAATAGAGAAAGAAACAGGTCCAGAAATATTGAGGATAATATTGAATGTTAATGGATTAAATTCTCTAATTAAGAGGCACAGACTGGCTGAAAGGATAAAAAACATAAACCCTCTATCTGTTGCCTACAAGAAACATACCTTATGGAAAAATATATAAAATACTAAAAGTGAAGGGCTGGAAAAATATATTCATGTAAATGGAAATCAAAACAAGGCTGAAGTTGCAATACTGATCTTTTCTGATTTCAGACAAAATAGGCTTCAAAACAAAGACGGTAAGAAGAGACAAAGAATGGTGTTATATAATGATAAATGGGCTTATTCAGCAAGAAGACTAACACTTACAAATATCTATGCACCCAACTCAGGAGCTCCTCAATATGTGAAGGAAAGACTGCTGGAGCTAAAAGGAGAGATAGGATGCAACACTATAATTGTTGAGAATCTCAACACCCCGTTATCTCCTTTAGATAGATCTTCTAGACAAAAAAAAATAAAAATAGAGTGATACAGGACCTAATGATACTATAAATTGAATGAGCTTGACAGACATCTATAGAACTCTTCACCCTAAGAACACAAAATATATATTTTTCTCTCTCTGGTATGAAATGTGTTCAAAGATTGATCATATGATAGGACACAAATTAAGCTTTTAAAGATTCAAAGGCATATCCGCACTCTATGGTAGAGAGCAAAAAATTGGAGGACATAAAAGCAGTGAAGGTACTTAATGAGAATAGGACAGTGTGGAATGGGGGAGGTGAAGAGAAGAGGATAGAGAAAGATAGCAAGAGAACAATAGAGAGACAGGACGTTAGTGAGAAACAGATATGGCTTATTAACTGTTGATGATGACATGTATAGTATTCTCAACTGGGTTGGTCTGAGAAGTATTTCATGATGGGCAAAGTCTTTTTACAAGCAAAATGAGAAATAGCGATTGACTGTTTTAAAAAATAATTAGAATAATAATAATACTGATTGGGGAAAACATAGAAAAGATATTGAATGTTGAAGCGGGGAGATTAATTTCTCTGTATTGATTGACATGTATGGTATTCCCTTTTGAAAAAGCAATGCAATACACTGTAAAGTTATATGTAATCCAATGTAATATAAAGAAGATTATGATGATAATTAAAAAAAAGATTCAAAGACATAGAAACTATATCCAACATCTTCTGTGACCATGATGGAATAAACTCGATATTAATTTCAAAAAACACCATCAAAAATACACAAATACATGGAAACTAAACAACCTACACATGAATTACTTCTTAACTACTGAAGAAATTAATTCAGAAATAAAAAAAAATTATGGAAACAAATGATCATGAGTACACAAGTTTTCATAATCTATGGGACATGGGAAAAGCAGTCATAAGAGGGAAATTCATAGCAATTAGTGGGCATAAGAAAAAGATCGACAGGTGACAAGTAGATAACCTAACATCATGCTTCAGGGAATTATAAAACAACAACAGCAAGAACAAAATGCTGGGTGAAAAAATAATTCAAGTAGGAATAAACGAAATAGAAAACAAACAAGAAGATTAACAAGATCTACACACAATTTGCTAGACTGATGAAGAAGAAAGAAACCAGATAAATTAAATACGTGATGAAATAAGCAATATTATAATAGATATACAAAGACACAATAGATATACAAAGCATCATTAGAGGTTACTTTGAGTGACAATATGCCAACAAACAAGAGAACATGGAGGAGATGGACAAATTCCTGGTAGTATATAATCTACCAAGGTTGAATTAGGAGGACATAGAAAACCTGAATAGACCCATAACAAGCCATGAGATTGAATCAGCAATAAATAATCTCTTGACAAAGAAAAGCCTAGGTCTGGATGGCTTCACATCTGAATTGTACAAAACTTTTAAGGAATAGTTAACCCCTATCCTACTCAAATGATTTCTAAAGATCCAAAAGGAAGGAAATCTTCCAAATTCATTTTATGAAGCCTCCACCATCCTCATTCCCAAAACAGATAAGGATACAACAAAAAAGGAAAACTACAGACCAATATCGCTGATGAAGATAGATGCAAAAATTCTAAACACGATATTTGCAAATAACAACCAAAACATATAACAAAGATTATTCATCACGACCATGTAGGCTTTATCTCATGGGAGCAAGAGTGGTTGGACATACACAAGAACATAAATATAATACACCCTACTAACGGAAAGAAAGTTAAAACCTACATGATCATTTCAATTGATGTAGAGAAAGCATTTGATAAAAATACAACTTTTTTTGTGATTAAGACTCTCAGTAAGGTTGGTATAGAACGGTCATTTCTCAACACAATAAATGTCATGTATGAAAAACTCACCACTAACATTATACTAACTGGGAAAAAGCTAAAAGCTTTTCTACTAAAAGCTGGTACTAGACAAGGCTGCCCACTTTCTCCGCTACTTTTTAATATAGTGTCGAAAGTCTTAACCAATGCAATCATAAAAAAAGAGCAACATAAAATGTGTTCAAATAGGCAGAGAAGAGTTGAAAATATCTCTATTTGCAGATGACATAATGGTATACTTTGAAGATCCAAAGGTTTCCATGAAAAAAACTTCTTGAAGTAATAAATGAATACAGTAAAGTGGCAGGATACAAAATCAACATAGAAAAATCAATAATATTTCTATATATGAACAACAAGTTGAATGAAGTAGAGCCAAAGCAAAGAATCTGTTTTTCCATAGCCAGAAATTATATAAGATACCTACGGATAAACCTAACTAAGGTTGGGAACAGCAGTTAGCTTAATGGCTATGTCGCTGGACTCCCATGTAGTCGACCGCATTTCAAGTCCTGGACCTGGTGGCTTAAATTCATGCCAGGCGCATGTACTGTGTGCCCAAGATCCCAAGAGGAGAAGAAATTGTGGCATGGCCATCACCCCTGGTGGGTGATTTCTCACTTTCTGTCTCTCTGTGTCTGTCTTTCTGGTGAGCTCACGTGCCCTATAACAAACCCCCCCCCAAAAAAAAAAGAAAAATAAAAATCTAACTAAGGAAGTCAAAGACCTTTACAAAAAAAAACAAAAACAAAACAAAACAAAAACTATGAAAATCTTTAAAAAGATATTGAAAAAGACATAAATAGTGGAATGACACCCCATGTATCTGGATTGGAATAATTAACATAATCAAAGTGGCAATTCTACCCAACTTAATCTACTTATTTAACACAATTTCAATCAAAATACCAGAGACATTCTTCACCCATCTAGAAAAGCCCATCACAGAAATTGTCTTGAATCATAAAGGACCTCGTTTTGCCAAACCAATCCAGTGCAAGAATAGTGGAGTGGGTGGTATATTACTCCCTGACCCCAAAACATACTATAAAGCTGTGATGATCAAACTAGCATGGTATTGGAATAAAACAGACAGGTGGCCCAATGGAATAGCGTAGAGACTCCAGAAATAGGGACCAGCAATTGGTATAATGGCTATGTCACTGGACTCCCATGTAGTCGACTGCAGTTCAAGTCCTGAACCCAGTCGCTTAAACTCACGTAGGGTGCATGTGTGTGCATGCCCAAGATCCTGAGAGGAGAATGGAGGAGAAGGATTATGGTGGGGCCATACCCCCTGGAGTTGATATTTCACTTTCTGTCTCTCTCCGTTTTTCTGGGGAATGCACATGCCCTATAGCACAAACCACTCAAAAACCGTAACAAAAATCAACTCAAAATGGATAAAATATCTGAACCTAAGATCTCAAACTATAAAATTACTGGTGGAGAATACTGGGGAAACTCTGGGAGACACTGGGGTAGACAAAGACTTCTTAATCAGACATAATTCTACTTCTCGGTTCTACAGATTATTGCCTGAGCTTTGGAAGTCTTATTTTAAACGTTTCTGCACAGCAAAGGGCACAGTAACAAGTGTGAATTGACAACTCTCAGAATGGGAGAATATTTTTGTAAAATATGCCTCAGACAGGGAACTGATAATCAGAATACACAGGGAACTCAGGTGGCTTACCTCAAAAAAAAAAAAAAGATTAACCCAATTAAAAGATGGGAAAATGAGGTGAACAAAAATCTCTCTAAGGAAGACATACAAAAGCCAAAAAGTCTATGAGGATATGCTCAACATCCCTCATTTTAAAGGAGATGCAGATGAAAACCACAGTGAGATACTACCTAATTGCTGTCAGAATGGCAAAGGTTAAAAATATAAAACGTGGTAAGTGTTGGCAGGGATGTGGTGATATGAGAACTCTCCTACACTGTTGGTAAGAATGTAAACTGGTTCAACAACTGTGGAAAACAACATGGAGTTTTCTTCAAGATCTACAAATAGAACTACCATTTGATCCAGCAATCCCACTACTAGGTATCTACCCAAAGGACAGGAGAATGCTCAGTTGGAAAAAACGCTTGCACATCAGTGTTTATAGCAGCATTATTCATGATCGCTAAGATATGGAACTTACCTAAATATTCACAAACAGATGAATGCATGGAAAAAAGTGTGGCACATATACTCTATACTCTCTGGAATACTACTCAGTCATAAAAACTACAACATTCTGGCATTCGATAGAAATAGAAAGTGGTCAAATATCTAGGATCTATTGCTGAGTGAAGCAAGTCAGGATATAAAAGGAAGATATTGTATGTATCCACTTAATATATACTGACTATGCACACTTTATGGTAGAGAGAGAAATATGGCAGGAAATAAAAGCAGTGAAAATAGTTATGGATACTGAAGACAGTATGGAACGAAGTGGTAGAAGGGAAGAGTATAGAGAAAGATAGCAAGAGAACAAATAGTGAGGCATGACATTAGTGGGGCAGGGAAATGGTTTATTATCGGTTGATAGCATGTATAGTATTCTCAACTGGACTATATGAGAAGTATTTCATGTTGGGTAAATTCCTTATACAAGCCAAATGATATATAGTCATTCAATGTTTAAAAAAATGAGAATAAATAATAATAATAATAATCTAAAAATGATGAAAAGCTATTTGATGAATATGATGATGATGTGGATAGTAATGTCTTTGTCTTGACTGATATGCATGGTAATCGTGCTGGGAAAAGGAATGTAATACACTGTAAAGATAGATGTGATTTAATGAAATATAAAAAAAGATTATAAGAAATAAAATTAAATTTAGGGACCAGCAGTTGGCATAATGGCTATGTCGCTGGACTCCCATGTGGTTGACCACGGTTGAGTCCAGGACCCAGTGGCTTAATCTCATGCCTGGTGTGTGCCCAAGATCCCGAGAGGAGAATGGAGGAGAAAGGATTGAAGCATGGGCATCCCCCCTGGGGGAATGATTTCTTTGTTTCTGTTTCTCTGTCTCTCTCTGTCTTTCTTGTGAATGCCCTATAGCGAAAACCTCTCCCTCTCAAAAAAGAAAAGAAACAAAAAATTAATTTAAAATAAAATAAAATGACAAAAACTATACTATAGTAAATGCATAAATCAGTAACATAATTTTATGGACTTTTCATAATTTCATGTGACTTTTATGTGACTGAGAGCATGCTAGGTTTGTTTACACCAGCATCACCACACACTTGAGTAATGCATTTTACTACAGTGTTACCACAGTTGCTATGTCACTAGATCATAGGAATTTTTCAGTGCTCTTATACATAATATTATGAGACTACCAATCATTGTTGATCAAAATGTCATTATGTGGTACATCTCTATACTGAATATGTTGTAGGGTTTTAGTATAGGTTACCCCTTCCAGAGTACCATTTGTATGTAGAGTTCAGGGAAGTGTTGGTGGGAAAAAATGCATAAAGAGTAAATACTTAGTGTTCTTAAGCAATTGTGGGGGACTGTGAGGGGTAGGCACTAAACAAGGGAATACTCGACTTTCTAATAAAAGGACATATGGTACTTGAGTAACTAATTGCAAAAGTATGAAAATATGATCATGCTTATATGTGAATAAAGCAACATATTTTAAAAGCTAGAGAAAATTGGTCCTGTATCATAGTGGTTAGGGGAGTTAGATACCATATGGTTCAAAACCCAGCTCTGATGGCTTGAAAAATGTGTTGTGCATTTGTGCATGTGTGCATGAATGCCCAAAATTATGACCAGATGGACAAAGGAAGGAGAAAGGATTTCAGTGTAACCATACCCCTTTGGGGTGTGCTTTCTCCTTTTTCTTTGTCTCTCTTTGGCAAGTGCATGTGCCCTCTGGCAATTAATAAACAAACTAGAGGGAATGGATGATTTTATGTGTAATTACCAGATTTCACCCAAATGGTGGAAAATGTTAATAAACCATGATCAGTCTAGAAAGAAAGCCAAAGCTAAGTAAGTGCACAGAAAGTTTTATTTGTCCAAATAAATGAGGATGATAGCCTGGATACAAATGTGCTAGAAGCCACGAATAATGTATACTGAGTACTAACAGATTTCAGGGTGATTTTACAGGCAAAAGTCATGCATGAGGAGGGGTAATGAAATATCAATTCAAGCTGTTAGGACAGTCATATTCAACACCTGAGCTTGGTTTCAGTTGTTTCTCAGCCATGTTATGGAACAAATAGCACTTTATTTCTTTTCCTTTCTTTCTTCTTTCTCTTTCTTTCTTTCTTTCTTTCTTTCTTTCTTTCTTTCTTTCTTTCTTTCTTTCTTTCTTTCTTTCTCTCTCTCTCTCTCTCTCTCTCTCTCTCTCTTTCTTTCTTTCTTTCTTTCTTTCTTTCTTTTTCTTTTATACGTCATTACAAAAGGTCAGGAAGGTGACTAGGAATGCATTTTTAAAAAATAGAGATGGGCTTCAGAAACATGGAATAGAACTTTATTATATTTATTTATTTGAGAATTTTGCTACAGGGTGTGTGTGCTTGCTGAATAGACAGAGACAGAAAGAGAGAAATCACCTCTCCTGGGAGGGATGGCCATGCCACAATTACCTTCTTCTCCATTCTCCTCCTGGAATCTTATACTTATTATTATTCACACATAAATCACTATACATCATTTTAGATTGTGAAGAGACTTAACCCAACATGATTTACACCTCAGTCCAGCCAAGTTGAGATTATTATATACATCCTTGTCAACATGCACACAGGTGCATCTGGTGAGAGTTTCAAGCCACTGATCTAAGTCTTCAACCGTGATTGATCATATGGGAGTCAGCGACATAACCACTGCGGCATCTACTGGCCCCATGGAATAGAACTTTATAATACTTGTCCCCTGGCACAAACACCATCTTATTAGTTTTATTGGGGTTTGAACTCAGGTCTTTGGGGATTTTTCTATCTCAGTGCACAAGTGGGGCAAGTATTAAATAGGAATTGTCAAAAAGCATCGATGAGATTTTTCTCTAAAAATATTTTATTTTTTATCCATGATAAAGCATGTGCATGAAAATGAAGCAGCCTCCATAGGGTTCAATTATGCTGATATCCCCTTTCTCCAGGTCTCTAGACTGCCATGACTCTGGGCATACACACATGCATGCACCTGGGCTGGGACTCAGAATACAGTCCTTATGTGGCTTACCAGCTCCACAGTCCAGTACACTACTGGCTGCACCACACAGACTGAGCTGTTGTTGGTCATTGTTGTCAGTTAGTTTTAGGATTCTACTGTGTCTGGATTGGAGTCCCAAAGGATTTTTCTGTTAAATATTCAACTTCTGATGGTAGAAGCATTTCTGCTAAACATATGTTGAACATTAACTGAATATGAGGCTTGCAACATCAAATTATTAATTTTCAGTTAATAACAATTATTGAGTGCCTGTTATGTGCCAGGCATCATTATCCTCTTTGGAATAGAAAATGACTATATGTTGTGGTGCTCTAGTATCCCCAGAATTACGCCTTAGAAATATGCAAATAATTTCTGCTTTTCATCCTTGAACTTCATTCCTAGATATTTTTTATTTAAATAGGTCTGGGATGTAGCTTAGGCATCCATATTATTAAACACTCCCTGATTCTGATTGTTAGCCAGTTTGGGGAACCACTGATGAGAAAGAGCAAAAACAATAGAATTGGTTTATATTAGCCTTGGAGAAGAAAATTATTACCAGGCACATGACTGTTTCATTGCTTTTCAGATGTATGAAAGGATGTCATGGGGAAGTGAGATTTAATATTTGCCACTTAAAAGTAGAGTCAGGACCAAAGTAGATAGGGTGGAGGATAGAAAGTAGAGGGGAAGATGGAGAGGGAATACTATGAAAACAGATTTCAAGTTGACATAAGAAATTTTATGTCTAACAGAATTGCTTACAGATGGAATGGTGTCAAAGGACTGAGAGATTTTCCACCTGTCTGAGTAGGTGTTAGAGTTGAACTGCAAAATGACTATGTGATCGAGAAATAGAAAGAACATAGCAATAGACTGGGGAGTGGTGGGTGAACTAGAATAAATTTAAGGTCCTATCTAACCTGAGATTCTATAATACTGAGGAAGTTACACAAGGTATCTTGAGGTAGTTAAGAGTGCTATGGTTTGAATGCTATGGCCCTGCATAAATTTATGTTGTAATATAACAACTAACATGGCAGGGTTAGGAGGTGGGACTTGGCTGGAGGTTCTTATGGCATGAGAGAGATTTATTATAAATAATTAATGCAGGTTTCTTAGAGGGAATATGTTCTCATTAATTAGTTCCCTTGAGAGTGTGTTATAAAAGCAAGTTGGTTGCCTACAGGTTTCTCTGTCTTTGCATGTGCCTCTTCTTTGCACTTATCTTGGCCATGTTGAGATGTAGTAGTAGAGGCCAGCCAGATGCTAGTGTCATTCTTTTTGAATTCTCAGCCACTAGAATTATGGGCCAAATAATCCTGTTTTCTTTCTTTATAAATCACCCAGTCTCAGGTATTCTGTTATAGCAATACAAACTGAGACACGGTTATAAATTACACCATTGTGATTGTAGAAGATTGTGAATGTTTTGCTTATGTTTTTGTGAAGGAGTGATCAAGAAAATGACCTCTTTAGTGATATCTCTTCCTTAAATACATATAGCCCTAGTATTTGAGAGGATATAAGAGATTATCTTGGAGAAAGGTAAGAAACTAATAATGTTGCCATTTGAGTTATTTACTCAAAGGATAAGAAGCACCTACTAACAGAATGAGAAAGAAGGGGAAGGAAATGTCTGAAATGCAAGATGTGACTGAGGAAATCCAGGAAGGAATGGTAATACCTAGGTAGGTAGTTGGAGTTGTGGGGACAGATACCTGGTAGTCACAGAAAAACCTAAAGATTTTTGAAGGAGGTGGGGAAGGAAGGAAATTTCACAAAGTGGGGGAGTATTGCTGAAAGAAGAGAAAGGAAGACATAAAAGATAGAACTTTTCTACTTGGTTAGGAGAAAATAACAGTAGCAGCAAGTACTTAAGTAGGATTTGCTATGGTTCAGGCACTACTGTGAGCTCTTAATGAATATAATAGGTTAAAACCTATTCAGTGCTCATCACAACCCTATGAGGTAGGTACTATTCTTTAAATTACAGTTTTACAGATTAAGAAACTCAGTCACAGGGAATTTAAGTAAGTTGTTCAAGACCAATTAATTATAACTAAGCTGGGATTTAAACTCATGCACACTTGCTTCAGGATTTGGGCTTAAAACTACTGCATTGTGTCATCTTATGATAGGATGTAAAGCATAGACAAGTGGATGAATAAAATTGAAACCCTTGTCTGAAGTTCATTCTTCTTTTGCCTCTGTACAGTCAAACTCCCCAACTCCCCATGCTCAGGGAAGTCAAAGGACATCATTTGTAACATAGAGACTATTATTTGGAGATACAGGAGATAATGGGAATGTCTGTGTTAGAAATAGGAAATCATTCTTTTGGGATCTAACAAGTCAAGGATTTCATAGTAAGAGGATTATGACAGATTTATTCTATGCATTTAGCATAAACTGGACATGATGAAAGGATGGGTGAGTGAGTTCAAAACTAAGCAGTGTTAATCTCAGAGTCTAGATGACTTGGATAGCAAGAATTCAATAATAGCAGGCTTTACCTTGCTGCCTAGAACATGCATGTAGCAATAATGGTACTATAGTTCTGGACAGATGAGCCCAGCACAAGGTAAGGTGAAATGTTCCAATTTGATGTCTCATTTATCTAGTCTTAAATAAGAGAAATATGGTCTCTTACCACAAGGTAAGTGAGTTTTTTCTTCTTTCATGATTTATTAAGCACTTCGTATGTAATAAGCATTTATTTATTTATTACATTCAGTCACTGTGTATCATTACAGCATACAAAATCTAATTTAATCTTTATTACAGTTCTCTGAAGGACATACCATAGTAAAAGGTTTCATCTCTGCCACTGTTGAAACTGGTAAATTGCCTGTTAAACAAAAATTTTGATTAAAGGAGATAGCTATGTTAAAAAAATACATAAATATATTAAACATTTAAGGACCAGATAGTAAAGATTTTATGCTTTATGGATCATTATGCAACCACTCAACTTTGCCACTATAACATTAAAATAGCCACAGACAACAAGAAATGTAGATGTATTCCAATCAAGCTTTACTTTTTTTTTTTTGGAGAGGTTTTTGCTATAGGGTGCGTGTGCTTGCCAGAAAGACAGAGAGAGACAGAGAGACAGAAAGTGAGAAATCACCCCCCAGGGGGAATGGCCACAGCACAATCCTCCACTCTCCTCTCGGGATCTTGGGCACACACACGCACACATGCCCGGTGTGAGTTTAAGCCACTGGGTCGGGGACTCGAACCGTGGTCGGCTACATGAGAGTTCATCGACATAACCATTATGCTAACTGCTGGTCCCCAATCAAGCTTTACTTATGGACACCAAAATTTGAATGTCATATGATTTTTATGTGTCATAAAATATTTTTCTTCCTACTTTACATTCTTAGCTTGTGGGTCATTCCAAAAAAGGAAGCTGGGCAAATTAGTTTGTGGACTTTAATGATTCTTGATCTAGGATTTCCAGTTTTGGTGTCTTAAAGTGAAGCAAAAATGTAAAAATACTTGCCAGATGGTCTCATTGCTGAATCAATTTCAGTGAAGAAATATCCCTCCCCAATCTTGGATAGGACTTTCATGCACACATAATTTGAGAGTGTGTTTTTCAAAAGTGAATTGTTTTTATGAACTCTTTCTACAAAGTGTAACTTTTTATTTCATTTTTTATACATTCAATCACATTGTTTAGCTTACAAAGTGAATATTTCAGTATGTGAACATTTCTTCCTAGTCCAGTTGATAAAACTATAAAATATCTTCAACAGATAATACCACAATTCTTTGTCCCATTAATGCTTTGCCTTCATATTTTTTTCCTAAATGTCTTTCCTCAGGCCCTACTCTTCCACACACACTATATTTGATATTTACACCCATTTACTTCATTTGTTTATCTTTCAGTCAATCAGTGTCAGTCATAGAGTATGGACACTTGGTATATATTAAGTGGTGACATACATTGTCTCTCCTTCATAGCCTGGCTTGCTTCACTCAGCAGTAAATCTTCCATATACTTCCATTTTCTGTAAAAAGTCAGTTTTTTTTTTAATGACTGAATAGTATTCCATAGAGTATATGTGCCACAGTTTTTCTATCTATTCATCTGTTCAGGGGCATTTGGGTTGTTTCCATGACTTAGCAATTGCAAATAGTGCTGCAATGAACATCGATGTGCAAGCACATTTCTGATTAAGTATTCTTCTGTCCTTTGGGTAGATACCAAGGAGTGGGATTGCTGGATCATATGCTAGTTCTATTTGTAGATTTTTTATTTTTGGAGAGATTTTCGCTATAGGGCGCATGTGCTCGCCAGACAGACAGAGAGAGACATAGAGACAGAAAGTGAGATAAATCACCCCCCAGGGGGGATGGTCATGCCACAATCCCTTCTCCTCCATTCTCCTCTCGGGATCTTGGGCACGCACGCACATGCGCCCAGAGTGAGTTTTAAGCCACCGGGTCTGGGACGTGAACCACGGTCGACTATGTGGGAGTCCAGCAACATA
>NW_006200562.1:19918-22204 GCF_000334495.1 Tupaia belangeri chinensis
TTTTTTTTTTTTTAATCTTAGACCTACTGACTGGGGTTAGGTGGTATCTCATTGTAGTTTTGATCTGCATTTCTATTATGATGAGGGATGGTGCATATTTTTTCATATGCCTTTTGGCTATTCATATGTCATCTTTAGAGAGTGGATATTGCAACTCATTCTCCCATCTTTTTATAGGGTAGGTCATCTTTTTTTCAAACAGCTGCTTGACTTCCTTGTGTATTCTCATTATCAGTCCCTTATCTGATGCATAATTTACAAAAATATTTTCCCATTCTGAGGGCTGTCGATTCACACTAATTACTGTGTCTTTTGCCATGCAGAAACTTTTTAGTCTGATGTAATTCCACTTGCCTATTTTAGGGATTATCAACTGTGCTTTGGGGGTCTTATTTAAGATGAAGTCTTTGCCTTCCCCAATATCTCCCAGAGTTTCCCAAGTGTTTTCCAGGAGCAGTTTCATAGTTTGAGGTCTTAGATATAGATCTTTGATCCATCTTGACTTGATTTTTGTCAAAGGGGAAAGTTAGGTGTTCAGATTAATCTTTCTGCAGGTAGAGATTCAGTTTTTCCAGCACCATTTACTGAAGAGGTTTTCCTTCTCCCACTGTATTGACTGGTACCTCTTGTCAAAAATCAGTTGACCATATGTTTGGAAATTTATTTCTGGGAACTCTATTCTGTTCCATTGGTCCACATGTCTGTTTCTGTACCAGTACCATGCTGTTTTGATTACCACAGCTGTGTAGTATGTTTTTGTATCAGAAGGTGAGATGCCGCCCACTCTACTCTTCTTGTGCAGAATTGCTTTGGCAATACGAGGTCTCTTATGATTCCAGAGGAATTTTATGATTGTCCTTCTAGATCTGTGAAGAATGTGTCTGGTATTTTGATTGGCATTGAATTAAATATGTAGATTAATTTGGGTAGAATTGCCATTTTAATTATATTATTCTTCCAATTCAGGAACATTGGAAGTCCTTCCACTTTTGTGTCATTTTTAATTTCTTTTCTTAGCTTCTCATAGATTTCCTTGTGGAGGTCTTTCACTTCTTTGGTTAGATTATTGTCTAAGTATCTTATAGGTTTTGTGGTTATGGTAAATGGAATAATGTTTTTCAGTTCTATCTCAGTGTCCTGTTCTTTTTATATAGGAATGCTGTAGATTTCTGTATATTAATTTTGTATCCTGCAATTTTACCGTATTAGTGTATTACTTCCGGAAATTTTTTCATGGAAACCATTGGGTCTTCTATGTATACAGTCATGTCAACTCCTCTTCTCTTCCTATTTGAATGCGTTTTGTTTTCCTCTTTTCTGATTGCGTTGACAAGGACTTCCAGTACTATATTGAAAAGGAGTGGAGAAAGTGGGCATTCTTGTTTTGTACCCGTTTTAAGTTGGAAAGCTTTCAGATATTTTCCATTGAGGATGATGTTCACTATGGGTTTCTCATAGATAGGTATTTTTGTGTTGAGAAATGACCCTTCTATGCCGATTTTGCTGAGAGTCTTGATTATGAAGAGATATTGTATCATATCACATGCTTTTTCTTCATCAGTTGATATGACAATATGGTTTTTATCATTCTTTCTGATAATATGGTATATCACATTTATGGTTTTGCGTATGTTGAACCAACTTTGCCTTTCTGGAATAAAGCTTACCTGATCACGATGTGTAATCTTTTTTTATAAGTTGTTAGATACGATTTCCTAGTATCTTTTTGAGAATCTTTGCATCTGTATTCATCAGAGATATTGGTCTATAGTTTTCCTTCCTAGTCCTGTCATTATCTGTTTTAAGGATAAGGGTGATAGAGGCTTCATAGAATGAATTAGGGAGAGATTCACCCTTTTGGACTTATAAAAATAACTTGAGCAGAATGGGGTTTAACTCTTCTTTAAAAGTATTATAGAATTCAGAGCTGAAGCCATCAGGGCCAAGGCTTTTCTTTGTTGGAAGGTTATTTATTACTGATTCAACCTCTTGGCTTCTTATGGGCCTATTCGGACTTTCTATATCCTCCTGGCTCAATCTTGGTAGATTATATGTGTCCAGGAATTGGTCCATCTCATCCAGATTGTCTTGTTTCCTGGCATATAGTTGTTCATAGTATCCTCTAATGATATTTTGTACTTCTACTATGTCTGCTGTTATATTGCCTGTTTCATTGAAGATTTGATTCACCTGGTTCCTTTCTCTCACCTTCTTAATAAGTCTCAGTAGTGGTGTATCAATTTTGTTTATCTTTTCACAGAACCAGCTTTTACTTTCATTTTTTTT
>NW_006200562.1:22583-23307 GCF_000334495.1 Tupaia belangeri chinensis
ATTGGCTTGTATGAATGTATTGGTTTCAGTCTTTATTATTTCAGTAGTTGTGGAGTCTTTCAGGAGTAGGTTATTTAGTTTCCATGTATTTGAGTATTTTTGAGGATTTCTCTTGAAATTAAACTCAAGTTTCATTCCATCGTGGTCGGAGAAGATGCTGGATATAGTTTCGAAGCCTTTGAATTTGTAGATGCTTGCTTTGTGCCCTATGATGTTGTCAGTCTTCAAAAAGGTTCCATATGGGGGTGAGAAAAAAGTGTATCTTGTGGTTTTTGAGTGGAAAGTTCTATGGATGTCTGTTAAGTCCATTTGATCTATGGTATCGTTTAGATTATTTTATCTCTGTATCAATTTTTTGTCTAGATGATCTGTCCAGAGGGGATAGTGCAGTGTTGAGGTCTCCAACAATTAGTGTATTACAGTCTATCTCCCCTGTCAGATCTAACAGTCTTTCCTTCTCATATTTGTGTTAAGCACATATTTATTTGTAAATGGTATATCTTCTTGATCTATTTATCCTTTTACTACTATATAGTGCCCTTCTTTGTCTCTTCGAACAGTTTTTGTTTTAAAGGCTATATTGTCAGAAATTAGTATCACCACTAGCTCTTTTTTTGGTTCCCATTTGCATGTAAAATCTTTTTTCAACCCTTCACTTTCAGTCTATTTATGTCTTTATCCATGAAATGGGTTTCCTGTAGGCAACAGATAGAGGGTTTTTGTT
>NW_006200562.1:23514-36134 GCF_000334495.1 Tupaia belangeri chinensis
TGGGGAAGATCTTCTTGGGTTGATTCTATTTGGGGTCCTTTGTATTTCTTGGATCTGGATGTTTAAGTGCCTCTCTAGACTTGGGAAATTTTCTTCCAGGATTTCATGGAATAGGTTTTCCATGCCCTTATTCCTAGTTTCTTCATCTTCTGGGATACCAATTATTTGGATGTTAGGACGTCTAATGGAATCTAGTATTTCTCATATGTTATCCTCATTTTTTTGTTGTTATTTTCTCTATCTTTTTGGTGGTTTTCTCTAGGTCAGAAGTTTTATTTTCTACATCAGAGATTCAATCTTCAGGATGGTCTAATCGACTTTTAATATTTTCGAGAGAGTTTTTGATTTCCTGTATTATAGACTTCACCTCTAATAGTTCCATCTTATTCTTTCTTAGCATGTCCATTTCTTCCTTCATATCATGGAAGGACTTTCTCATCTCCTGTAGTTCATTGTCTCTTTTCTGTTCCAATTCATAGTATTTCTTCAACATGAATGTTCTAAATTCTATCTTGGACATTTTGGTAACATCCTCTATTTTTTCAAGAAAAGGAAGAGATTTACTGTGTTCTTTTGATGGAGACATATTTCCTGATTTATTTAGACCTGAGATTCTTCTTCTACTTCTAACCATTGGGAGATGTGTTCCCTTTGAAATACCTTTTAAGAGAACGTTTCCTTGAATAGGAGCAAGTGTGTTTCCTTTTTGCTGTGGAATGAAGACTGCCAAAGTCTCTCTTCTTTTGTGTTTAGCAATGTGATCCACGGAAAAGTATTCTCTGACTGACAGAGAGAGGGATCTCTGGCTTGGGGGTCCCGGGGCTGGAGCTACAGCAGGGTATCCTCCCTCAGAGTTCCTGGCCCAGGGGTCGAAAGATGGGAGTAGGGTGTCTGACTCACAGTTTTAATGAATTAATTTCTTCTTTTGGCTCCTCGTTTATCATTTTGAGATTTCCATTTTGCAAACCTCTGATCTTTTTGTAAACCAATATGCTAGCCTTTTATCTAGTGTCTGAAATCTCTACCAATACCACAGTCTTGATTATTATAACTATATTGCCAGCCTTAATATCAAGTAGAGAGATACCTCTAACTTTCTTTTTCCTTTTTTTTTCTTTTTAAAATAGGGTGCATATACTTGCCACAGAAAGAGAGGGAGAGGGGAAAGTAGCTCACTATGAAGAATTTCATGCCATAATCCTTTCTCTTCCATCTCTTTTCTTTTAGAATTTTGGTCATACATGCACAGACACTCAGTGTGTTTTTTAAAGTCACTAGGTCTGGGAATTGTACTGTGCAGTTGGTCGTATGTGATCTGGCTGTCTGAACCACCAGGCTATGAAACCACGTCAATTTTTCTTTTTCAAAAAAAAATTTAGCTAAGTATCTCCTTTGTTATTTCTTACATATTTTACAATAAGCTTATCTATACAAAAATATCTTGATAGGAGTTTGATAGAAATTATATTAAATCTATAGATTAATTGATGAGAGCATAATGAAATCTATGCTGAATCTTCCAATCTCTGAATTTTGTAAGTGTCTCCAATTTAGGTCTTCTTTTATTTATTATTTCAGAATTTTTTAGTTTTTAGGATAAAGATTCTTTACTTGTTTTGTAAGATTCAAACTTAAGTATTTCAGTTCCCTTGAAGCATTTATAAATAGTGTTGTTTTTAATTTTGGTTTTCACATGTTTATTGTCAGTACGTAAAATGCAATTGATATTTTTGTGTTGATCTTTTCTTTTGTTTGTTTTGGAGAGGTTTTTGCTATAGGGTGTGTGTGTTAGCCAGAAAGACAGAGACAGAAAGCAAGAAATCATCCCCTGGTGAGATGACCACACCACAATCCCTTCTCCTCCATTCTCCTGTTGGGATGGTGGGCATGCACATACATGCACCTGGCATGAGTTTAAGCCACCAGGTCCAGGACTTGAACCACAGTTGACTGCATGGGAGTCCAGTGACATAGCTATTATGCCAACTGTTGGTCCCCGTGTGTGTTGATCTTGCATCATGTATCTTAGCTGAAGTCACTTAGTTTAAGAGTTATTTTTTACAGATTTCCTTTTAATTTCTACATAATTATGTATTGTAGAAATGTTAATTATGCCATCTGCAAATAGGGAAAGTTTATTTTTCCTTTATAATACAAATTTTATTTATTTTTCTTGCCTTATTGCACTGATCAGAACTCCCATTACAATGTTAGGTATGAGTGGGGAGAATAGACACCTGTGCCTCTAATGACCTTAGAGAAAATGCATTAAGTCTCTCAGTTAATAAACTGTGATTAACTGTATGTATGTTTTGTAAGTATTTTTTATGAAGTTTGGGAAATTTTTCTTTATTTCTCATTTACATGGTGTTGTCATCATTATTATTGTTGTTTTCATCATAAATAGGTGTTAGATTTTGTCACATGATTTTCTGGTTCAATTTCTGCAGAATTTTTGTATCAAGAGATATTGGTATATAGGATTTTTCTTTTTCATTTCTCTTTTTTGTAATATTTTTTTATGATATAAGGGTAATGGTTTCATCAGAATTTTTACAGAATTAATTGGGAAATGCTCTGTTCTCTTCTATTTTCTTGAAAAAAATTGGAGAAAACTAGTTATAATTTTTTAAATTTTTGTTAAAATTATCTAGAGAGTTGGGACCAGCAGTTGGCATAATGGCTATGTCACTGGGATCCCAAGTAGTCGACTGCAGTTCAAGTCCCAGACCCATTGGATTAAACTCACACTGTGTGGGGACCAGCAGTTAGCGCAATGGCTGTGTTGCTGGATTCCCATGTAGTCGACCATGGTTCGAGTCCTGGACCCGGTGGCTTAAACTCACGCCGAGCGCATGTGCGTGTGTGCCCAAGATCCTGCGAAGAGAATGGAAGAGAAGGGATCACGGCATGGTCATCCCCCCTGGGGGGGTGATTTCTCACTTTCTATCTCTCTGTCTGTCCAGTGAGTGCATGTGCCCTATAGCAAAAACCTCTCCACAATAATAATAATAATAATAAACTCAAACCGTGTGTGTGTGTGTGTGTGTGTGTGTGTGTGTGTGTGTGTACCCAAGCTCCCAAGAGGAGAATGGAGGAGAAGGGATTGTGGTGTGGCCATGTCCCCTGAAGAGTGATTTCTAGCTTTCTGTCTCTCTGTCTCTCTGTCTTTCTGGTGAGCACACATGCCCTATAGCAAAAACCTCTCAATCTAGAGAAACAATTTAGGTTTGAAGTTTATTTTGGGGGCTTTATTACTTATGAATTCAATAAATTTAACCATCATAGTACTATCTAGGTAATTAGCTTTATCTTACTTGAATTCTGATAGTTTGAACACAAATCTATCCAGTACTATGGTCCAAATATTTGTGTCCCCTTCAACATTCAGGTGGAAGTTTAATTCTGAACACAAGGGGGCACCATTTAGAGTGTCATTAAGTAATGAGGGTTTTGCTCTCATGAATGGATTAGTACTCACAACAGAATTAGCTAAGCTCTCGTTTTACCCTTCTGCCTTTTGTCATGTGAGAATGCAATATTTCTCCCCTACAGAGGACACAGCATTCGGCCACCATATTGGTAATACAAACAACCTTCACGAGACTTCTAATGTGCTGCACCTTGATCTTGCACTTCTTAGCCTCCAGAAGTATGAAAAATAAATTTATGTCTTTTATAAATTACTCTGTCTTAATTATTATGTTATGGATATGTTATGGTTCTAAGATATTGGAGATTTTCTATTTCTTATTGAGGATGATTTGGTAGTTTCTATCTTTTTGGAATTTATTAATTTCATGTAAATTTCTAAATTGTTGGCAAAATGTTAGTCTTAGTATTTTTTATAATCTTTTTCATTTCAATGAGATAAGTATTATTATCCCTTTATTCACTCCTGTTGTTAATAGTTTGAGTCTTCTCTTTTTATATTACTTAGTCTTGCTAAAGTTTTGCTGATCTTTGCAAAGAACCAATTATTGGTTTCATTGTATTTTTCTTCTGTTTTTCTATTCTCTATTTTCATTAATTTCTTCTCTAATATTTCTTTTCTTTTTCTTGCTTTGGTTTTTTTTTTTTTTAGCTCTTCTTTTTGTAGTGTTTAAAGTACAAGGCCATTTACAAATCTGAGCTTTTTATCTTTTTCTCAGTGTACACATACACAGTTATAAATTTTCCTCTAGTCAGATGACAATGTAGTGGTTAAAGTGGCTGGATTCCACATAGCTGTCTTTGGTTTGAATCCCAGACTTAGGAGCTTGGAAAATATGCTAGACGTGTTTGTGTCTATGCCCAAAATACTGAAAGGAGAATAGAGGAGAAAATATTGCAGTGTGACCATCCCCCCATAGAGGATGCTTTCATGCTTTCTCTCTCTCTCTCTGTCTTGTATGAATGCATACGTGCATGTGAGCACATATGCCCTCTAGCAAATTGAAAAAAATTTTTTCTCTAAACATTGCTTCAGTAGCATCTCATAAGTTTTGGTATGTTGTGTCTTAATTTTTATTAATGTCAAAGTGCCCTCTCAATTGCTTTATTATTTCTTTTTTGTACCATTGATTCTTTGGGTGTTTGCTGTTCTATTTCCACGTGTTTGTTAATTTACCAAATTTAACTCTAATTAATTTCTAATTTTACTCCAGTTTGATGGCATTCTCATATTTTATATGATTGTAATCCTTTAGATTTTACTGAGACTTGTTCTATGGCTTCACATACATTTTATCTTGGAATATTTAGTGTGCGTTTGAGATAGATGTATATTCTGCTTTTGTTGGTTGAAGTGTTTTATAGGGATCTGTTAGGTCTATTTGGTTTATATTGTTGTTCAAATTTTTCTTTGATCTATTTTTTTCTATTCATTATTGCTGCACCATGAAGCTGGCTCTGTTGTTCTTTTTCAAATTTGCTACAAGGCATGCATGCTTGCTGGAAAGAGAGAGAGTGAGAGTGAGAGTGAGAGCGAGAGAGAGAGAAAGAAAGTAAAAAAGAACCCCAGAGGTGGGTTACCATGCCATAATTCCTTCTCCTCCATGCTCCTCTCAGGACTCAGCATGCACACACATGCACCCAGAATGTTTATTAAGCTACTGACTCCAGGAACTGAGTCCTAAAGTGCCCTTGGGGAATCTAGCCACTTCACTACCATGCCACCTGACTGACCCTAACCCTGTTGTTCCTAATTAAGACTGGTTACCAACCTCCTATCATTGGCCTACCATCAGAATCTCTACTGCTTTTAAAGTATCCTTGGACTTGACTTTCTCACACTCTGTTTCAAAGAAATTTAGTTTCTTTAAGCATAGAGCTAGAGCTCTGTATTCTTATGGACACTCTCTTCTCAGTCAGGCAAAAATTTATGACTACTGCGGCCAGTGGATTGAGTCAACACCCTTCGCTTCTCTGCCTTGCTTTTTCCCATGTGGAATTTTAGCCCTATGAATGACATGTAAGAAGGATGAGCAGATTCCCAGTGCTCTTGTCCTTCACCTGAGGTAAAAGCATTAGCCTGTGAATAGGTACTAGATAGAGAAATGGAGTATCAATCTCTTGGATAGACTCATCATAAATTTAGTCTTTTCAGCATGAAGATAAAAAGAAAGAGATGCTGGTGGCCAGTCATTGTCAGAATGAAATGATATCTTTTATTTGGGACTTGAACCAAAAGGAGCATTATTTTTTTGGCCATATTTGCATGGAATGGAGCCTAAGTTAACCAGGACTTTAAGATGGAGAGAGGGAAGATGCTGGTTGTGGCTTATGTACCATATGTACCACAGACTCTCACTGTTATTATCAAGTTTTGATAGATATTCTTTAATAATTTTTTTAATTTGTTGCTTGCCTTCAGAAAAAGTTCCAGAGACTTTGAACGGTTATTTATAGTTCTCAGCACATATGCTTGCTTTGCTAAGAATCAGTTCCATGTAACTTTCTATGCTGCTATTCAGAAGATGATATATATGTACTTTCTTTATAAGTGCATATAGAAATGTGTATAAAATTGAAGCATATTCTGGACTTTATATAAAACAAGTATTGACAAATTTCTTTTTTCCAGTTTTTTTAAATTTGCATTTATTCACCATACATCTTTACAGTGTACAATATGGTTTTTCCCAGAATGAACACAACGCATTTTAGTCAATTCAAAGACATTATTATATACATTATCATTAGAAAATAACTTTTCACTTTCATATCTATTAAATGTGCTGTTGTTTTTCTCTGATCCCTTCCCTAATACCCATGTACCCACCCCCTATTACCCCTATATTGTCTCCAGTATCTACTGTTGCCCTACCTGCTATTATATCTTCCAATAATTCAGTTTCTTCTATAGAGCTCAGACATTCAGTATATATTGAGCAGGGACCTACAACGCCTGTCTTTCATAGTCTGGCTTATTTCACTTAGCATCAAATCATCCATATTTGTCTATTCTGTGTAAAATGTTAAGATCTCATTGTTTTTTTTATGGCTGAGTAGTATTCCATAGAGTACATTTTACATATTTTTTTCAGTCCACTCACCTGTTCTTGGAAATTTGGATTGATTCTATGTCCTAGCAATTATAAATAATACTGCAGTAAACACAAATGTGAAAATGTTTTTCTTATTTAAGGTTTTTCCTATCTTCAGGGTAGATACAAGATAAAGTTTATCTGTTGACAAAGTTGTGTGTGGTAGTCTCAACTGGGCTGGACTGAGGTGTATATCATTCTGGATGAAGTCTGTTCACAATCTAAATGATGTATAGTGATTTAATGTATGAATAATAATAATAAATATATATAAATAAAAAAGAGTGAAATTACTAGGTCATATAGTAGTTGTATTTGTAGGTTTCTAAGAATTCTCCATATCATTCTCCACAATGGTTGTACTAATTTACATTCCCACTAATAGCGTAGGAGGATTAATTGTCACTGCAGCCCTGCCAGCACTTATCTTTCTTTCCTCATTTTAACTTTAGACATTCTGACTGAGATTATGTGGTATCTCACTGTGGTTTTAATTTGCATTTTCCTTATAATAAGAAATGTTGAGCATGCTTTCATATGGATTTTGGCCATTTGTGTTTCTTCCTTGGAGAGTTGTCTGTTCAGCTCATTTGCCCAATTTTATTTGCATTGACTTTGGGGGGTACTAAGTTGCTTGAGTTCCCTGTATATTCAGGTCATCAGTTTCTCTATTTTCCAAATACATTCTTCCACTCTGAGGCTTGTCTCTTTAATCATCTAATTATTATTTCTTTTGCTATGCAGATTCTTTTTAGCCTAATGTAGCCCCACTTGTCTATTTTGGGGACAATTGTCTGTGCCTTGGGGGTCTTATTTAAGAAGCCATTGCCTACTCCAGTATCTCCAAGAATTTTCTCTATATTTAAGTTTTATTGTTTAGATCCTTGATCCATTTTGAGTTGTTCTTTGTTAATGCTGATAAATAAGGGTCCTGTGACATTTTTATGTCAGTGGATATCTAGTATTTCCAGCAACATTTGCTGAAGAGATTTTCTTTTCTCCACTGGGTTTTCTTGTGCCATTTATCAATGATATATTGGCTGTATGTTTTGTGGTTTATTTTGGGGTTCCCAATTATGTCCCATTGGTCTGAATGTCTGTTTTTGTGCCAATATCATGCTGTTTTGATTATCACAGCTTTGTACTATGTTTGAGGTATATAAGGGAGGTGCCTCCTAATTTTATTTATTTATTTATTTATTTATTGCAGAATATTACTTTGGTGATACAGGATCTTTTATGATTTATACAAATATTATTAAAAAACATTTATGTGAGGAATATCTCTGGTAGTTTGGAATAGCATTGAATTTGTGGACTAATTTGGGTAGGATTGACATTTTAATTATACTAATTCTTTCAGCCCAGGAATATGGGTGTCTTTCCACTTTTTTGTATATTTTCAATTTCTTTTTAAATTTTTAAGTATTTTTACTTGTAATGGTCTTTTACATCTTTGGTTAGGCTTATTCCTAGGTATCTTATAATTTTTGAGGCTATTGCAAATGAGGATTGCTTTGTCAATTCTATTTTAATCTGTTCATAGTTAATGAAATAAAATACTATAGATTTTTGTATGTTGATTTTGTATTCTGCCAGTTATTATATTCATTTATCACTTTCTTTTTTTATTTCAATTTATTTATTTGCATTAATTCACTGTACATCATTACAGCATACAAAATGAGATCTTCCATCCAGAATACACTGTATATTGTCTCAATCAAGCACATCAACAAACATGTTATTGTCAGCAAATAATTTTCCATTTCTTGTTTTCTGTATGTTTTGTTTTTTTCCCCCCATTCTTGATTCCTTATCATTTATCACTCTCAAAAGTATTTTTTAAATTTGGATTTTCTTTTTTGTAATTTTTTATTTCAATTTCTTTTATACACTCACATGTTACTTAGCTTACAAAGTGAATATTTTATATTTCATCTTCAAATAAAGATATTTTCACTTTTTTGCCTTAATAAATGCCTTTTATTTGACTCTTTTATCTGATTATATTGGATAGGAATTCCAGTACTATGTTGAAGAAGAATGGAGAAAGTGGGTAGATTTATCTTGTTTCACTTTTAGTGAAAAAGAATTCAGCATTTGTTCATTCAGTAATATGTTACATATGGATTTTTTATATAAGCCTTTATTTTGTTTAGAAATGTCTCTTCTATGCCTATTTGCTGAGAGTATTAATTTTGAAGGGATGTTGTATTTCATCAAATGCTTTTTTCTGCATAGATTGATATGATCATATAATTTTTAACTTTTCTTCTGTTATTGTGCTATATTACTTTTTTTTGCATATGTGTGAAACCCCTGCATCCCTGGTATAAAACCTGGATTATACCTGGTATTAGTGTAAAATCTTTTCAACATGTTGTTAGAAATAGTTTGCTAGTATCTTTTTTTGTTGTTGTTATTACGTCATATACAGAAACATATACAGCAATGATTTTTTTTTCTTTTTTTAGAGAGGTTTTTACTATAGGACACATGTGCTTGCCAGAAAGACAGAGAGAGACTGAGAGACAGAAAGCGAGAAATCACCTCCCAGGGGGTATGGCCACACTGCAATCACTTCTCCTCCATTCTCCTCTCGGGATCTTGGGCATGCACACAAACGTGCCCCGTGTGAGTTTAAGCCACTGGGTCCAGGACTCGAACTGCAGTTGACTACATGGGAGTCCAGTGACATAGCCATTACGCTAACTACTGGTCCCCCAAGTTTGCTAGTATCTTGCTGAGAATTTTTGCATTTGTATTAATCAGGGATATTGGTCAGTAGTTTACTTTTTTGCTATTTCCTTGTCTGGTTTGGGGATAAGGGTGATCAAGGATTCAGAGAATAAGTTTGGGAGACTTTCCTCCTTTTGGATCTTTAGAAATAGTTTAAGGAGAATCAAGGATAGTTCTTCATTAAAAATTTTGTAGAATTCAGATGTAAAGCTATTGGGTCTTGGGTTTTTTGTTTGTTTTTTAGAGGTTTTTGGTATAGGACATGTGCACTCATCAAAAAGACAGAGAAAGACAAGAGGGACAGAAAGCGAGAAATTACCCCCCCCCCCGGGGGGGGGGGGCCACCCTGGGGTTCTTTCTCCTCCATTTTCCTTCTTGGGATCTTGCGCACACAAGCAATGCACCCAGCGTGAGTTTAAGCCACTGGGTCTGAGACTCAAACTGCGGTCAACTACATGGGAATCCAGCGATATAACTATTACGCCAACTGCTGGTCCTGACCCGGGCTTATCTTTATTAGAAGACTATTACTAGTTCAGTCTCATTGCTTGCTGTTGGTCTATTCAAACTTTTTATATCTTCCTGGCTTAATCTTGGTAACTTACATGTGTCCAGAAATTTGTTCATCTCATGTAAGTTTTCTTGTTTGTTGGTGCATCATTGCTCATAGTGCTCTCATGATCTTTTGTATTTTCATTATGTCTGTAGTAATATTGCCTGTTTCATTACTGATTTGATTTATCTGGTTTATTTATCTGTTCTTCTTGATTAATATAGCTAACAGTATATTGATTTTTATTTATTTTCTCAAAGAACCAGCTTTTGGTTTCAATTATTTTCTGTATAGCTTATTTATTCTGTATCTTACTTTTTTCTGCTTGAATCTGTATTATTTTTTCTGCTGGTATTTTTGGGAATGTTTTTTATTGTTTTTTTTTTTTTCAGAACCCTGAGATGAGTCATTAGGTTGTCTACTTTTTACCTTTTTGTTTTTTGTTTCTGTTTGTTTGTTTGGAGGGCACTAATTGCTGTGAACTCCCCTCTTAAAACTGTTTTTTCTGTGTTCCATAGGTTATGAAAAGTTGTTCGTTCATTATCACTGGTTTCAATGAATTTTTTTCAGTCTTAATTTTTTTTTTTTTTTTGGAGAGGTTTTTGCTATAGGGTGCATGCACTCGCCAGACATACAGAGAGAGACAGAGAGACAGAAAGTGAGAAATCACCCCCCAGGGGGGATGACCACGCTGCAATCCCTTCTCCTCCCTTCTCCTCTCGGGATCTTGGGCACGCACGCACACGCACCCGGCGTGAGTTTAAGCCGTTGCATCCGGGACTCGGACTGCGGTCGACAACGTGGGAGCCCAGCAACATAGCCATTACACTAACTGCTGGTCCTCAGTCTTAATTTCTTCAGTGGTTGTGAAGTCATTCAGGATTAGATTGTTTAGTTTTCATGTGCTTGTGTATTTTTGAGGACATTGTCTGCAGATAATTTCAAGTTTATTTCTATTATGGTCAGAGAAGATGCTGGAAATATATTGAATGGGGAGATACAATGCTTGTCATTCATAGTCTGGCTTGCTTCACTTAGCATTAAATCTTCCATATTTGTCCACTTTGAATCAAATGTCAGGTCTCATTTTTTTCATGGCTTAGTAGTATTTCATAGAGTACATTTGCTACATTTTTCCAATCCACTTGTCTGTTCTTGGCCATTTGGGTTGATTCCATGTCCTAGCAATTGTGGATAATACTGCAATAAACATGGATGTGCAAGTGTTTTTCTAACTGTGGGTTTTCTTAGGTATCTGGGAGTAGACACCTAAGAGTGGAATTACTGGTTTGTATTATAGTTCTATTTGTAGGTTTCTGAGGAATCTTCATATCATTTTCCACAGTAGTTATACTAATTTACATTCCCACTAACAGGATAGGAGTGTTCCCTTTTCACTGCAGCTTCACCAGCACTTAACTGTTTTTACCCTTAGTCATTCTGACAGGGATTAAGTGCTATGTCATTGTGGTTTTGATTTGTACTTCCCTTATAATAATTGGTGCTCAGCATTTTTATATGGTTTTTAGTGGCCCATTTTAATCATATCACTTTTTATTTTTTAAAAGAATTATTTATTCAACTTTATTATCATGTTATTTTTTAATTTGATAGAGGCACTCATGAGAGAGAGAGAAAGAGAGAGAAAAATGAATATTCCAACATGTGTACATTGATCACCAGTCCAGTTCACCATACTAGAAAGTTATCTTCAATAGATAATAATCCATTTTGGCTACTGCCACCACAGCCACAGGAGTAGCCACTGCCAGAGCCATGTGCAACCATGACTGAGAACCCCAGCTTGGAGAACCACCACATCAAGAGCTTCAAGAACAAGGGCTGCGATGTGGAAACAATATGAAGATACAGAAACAAACTGACAGTTGAACTATGGAAGAGCAAAGGAGATGAAAACTTATTTAAAAAGAGAAATATTCCCCTAGAAGAAAGCTTAGAAGATTCAGATGCTGCTGTTTGAAGCATAAAATGTAATACTAGAAGTTACATTGCAGAATGTGGCAAGTGATAACCCAGTGGTCCAGTTGAGTGTTGTCCAAGCAGCGAGAAAACTATTATCCAGTGACAGAAACCCACCAATTGATGACCTAATAAAATCTGATATTTTACCAATTCTAGTCAAATGTCTAGATCGGAATGATAATCCTTCATTACAATTCGAAGCTGCTTGGGTGCTAACTAATATAGCATCAGGTACTTTTGCACAGACTCAAGCTGTCATACAGTTTAATGCAGTTCCTTTTTTTTTTTTTTTTTCATTTGGGGGGAAATTTTTCTTTTTTTTATTATTATCATAATCTTCTTTATATTACATTGGATTACATATAACTTTACATTGACTTCCATTGCTTTTTCAAAAGGGAATGCCATGCATGTCAGTCAATACAGAGGCATCGATCTCCCCGCTTTATCATTCAAAGTCTTTTCCATGCATTTCCCAATAATTATTATTATTATAATTTTTTAAAACAGTCAATCACTATTTCTCATTTTGCTTGTTAAAAGACTTCACCCATCATGAAATACTTCCCAGACCAGTCCAGTTGAGAATACTATACACGTCATCTTCAACAGATAATAAACCATATCTGTTTCTCACTAACATCCCCTCTATTGTTCACTTGCTATCTTTCTCTATCCTCTTCTCTCTTTTTTTTTTATAGTTTATTTTTATTATAATTTTTTTTTCCCATCGCAACACACAAATGAATTTTCCATCCAATATATACTGTGCGTTGGCTCAATCAAGCACGTCAACATATATGTTCTCAGCAAAT
>NW_006200562.1:37389-38707 GCF_000334495.1 Tupaia belangeri chinensis
GAACAAGCTGTATGGGCTTTGGGAAACATTATAGGTGATGGTCCTCAATGTAGAGATTATGTCATATCACTGGGAGTTGTCAAACCTCTTCTGTCCTTCATCAATCCCTCTATTCCCTTCACTTTTCTTTGGAACATCACATGGGTCATTGTCAATCACTGCAGTAATAAGGACCTTCACATCTAAAATAGAAGACCAATAAGGAAGCAGTATGGTTCCTTTCCAACATAACAGCAGGCAACTAGTAACAAGTTCAAGCTTTAATAGAGGCTGGATTAATCCCTATAATTATTCATCAGCTTGCTAAGGGGGACTTTGGGATACAAAAAGAAGCTGTTTGGACAATTAACAACTTAATAATAAGTGGCAGAAAAGATCAGGTTAAGTACCTTGTACAGCAGACTGTCATACCACCACTCTGTAATTTACTGTCAGTAAGAGATTCTCAACTAGTACAGGTGGTGCTAGATGGTCTCAAAACCCCCTGACAATGGCCGGGGATGAAGCAAGCACAATAGTAGAGATAATAGAAGAATGTGGAGGTTTAGAGAAAATTGAAGTTTTGCAGCAACATGAAAATGAATACATATGTAAATAAGCATTTGAAATCTTAGATCAGTATTTTATTTTTATTTTTATTTTATTCATTTTCTACATTAATTCACTATACACCATCACAACACACAAATGACTTTTCCATCCAAAATACACTGTGCATTGGCTCAATCAAGCACATCAACATACATGTTCTCAGCAAAATAGTTTTCCAATTCTTATGTCCTGCATACCTTGCCTTTTGTTTTACCCCCCTCCCCCCCCCTCTGCTATGTCCCATCCTCCTCCCCCATTGTCCCTGGCATCCACAGCTGCCCTCCATGCCCTCCCCCCCATTCAATTGTTCTGCCAATGAACTTAATTAGTCTAAATATATCCAATAGCTAGCACAGCTGACACATACCTATACATGTACCCAAGTCTGACTTTAGGCATAGACCCCAGTGAGTAGAATGAACATTCTATAAAGTAGTACCCAGCTGTGCCCGTACAGCTCGCTGCAGTCATCAAATGTGCATTTTTTTTTCTTTTACAAAATGATACGAACAGTTTAACTGTTTTGTTTTGTTTTGTTTTGTTTTTTTACCTAACATTCTTTCCCTGAGCATCATCACAACATACTAAATGTGGTTTCCCATCTAGGATAAACTGCATAGTGGCTTAATTGAGCATGTTATCATCAATAATATTCCATTTCTACTTTCATACATATGTATACATATATATGTTTTTTATCCTATGTTTGACCCTCTGCCCTTTCCCC
>NW_006200562.1:39318-43667 GCF_000334495.1 Tupaia belangeri chinensis
CGGGGGGGGGCCCCCGCGGGCTTGCCGGCCACCACCACCGCTGCGCAGGGGCGGGGGGGGGGCACGCAGGGCCCTCCGCCGCCGCGCGGGGTGTGGACGGGGCCCACCTCATAGATCAGTATTTATCTGGTGATGATACTGATGAAGATCCTAGCCTCATTTCTGAAGCAACAGAAGGAGGTATTTACAATTTTGACCCAACAGCCAACCTCCAAACAAAAGAATTTAATTTTTAAGTTCAATCAAGTGCAGCTTCTTTCCCACATTAAATATGAAGCACCACAAGATGGCTACCAAGTGACAAAAACAACAGTGACAAAAGGCTCCCAAACACACATGCCTCTTCATTTTGATGCTTCTAAAGCAAGCCATGTTTCAGTCACTTTGCAGTTGCCAAAAGTCACTATCACATAGACTGTAAATGCATATGCATGATTTCCTGAACTGTTTTAGAATTTTCCTTAACAATCTCAACAGCCCTATTTTTCCTAGTTCCTTGGTGCCACATGCAGACAACTGCAGTCTCCAGTTTAGAATATCCCATAGTGGTGGCTTGTCAGCTGCCCACTGATACTTTGGAAAATGGTACACTGTGGATTAAGACACTTTGGTATGATGCATATACATGTTGGAAGAAAGAAAAGGTGCAGTATGATCTGAGCCTACTTCATTGTCCTCCACAAACATATTTTTATATTCTTTATGTGGAAAAATAGATTTTAAAGTACAAGTCAAATGATTTTCATTGGTGGAACTGACACACACAAAAAGTAACTTAAAATGAAGAAACTTGGCTATAGATAAAACAGATAAGTTTTCAAAAACTTTACTTCACCTATCAGTAATTGATGTATTTATTACCTGCCTCAGAAGCCAGGGTTGGAGGAAGAACTTTAGATGTGGATGGTAATACTTTCACCATTATACCTAATTTTTGAGAACAGCAAGCCCTATTTGACCACTCACTTCAGCCTATGCGTTTCTTCAGTTTTGAAATAATTAAATGCTGTGCACGGTATTTTACCTGAGCTGGAACCTGTTATCGACTTCAACTTCTGCTTAAGTTGAAAGCAAGAGTCTCTGACTATAAAGGAAAAAAACAAAACAAAACAAAACAAAAACAAAAAAACCCAAACTACAAAGATCTAAAATACCTATTGGTGATGTGTTAAAAAAAAAAAAATCTGACTTTCAGCTTTCAGGAGTTAATTTCTTTGTTTTAATTTGATAATTGGATATGGTTGATTTATATTGGGTTTAAACTGTGGAGCTTTCATGTTTACTGTAATTTAGTCTTAAAATATTTTTTACTTAGTAACCAGTGCTTTTGATAATGTGATTAGCAACAAACCAGCAACTATTTAGAAGTGTCATAAGATTTCATTCTTTGAGTACTGGGCAAATTAATTCAGATACTAACTTTAAAAGCATCTTCACATTTTAAGAGATCAGATGGGGATCTGTGGAAGGGAATAATCTGCAATTATTTAGCATTAACCTGATTTTCAGTGATCTTTAAGTAATGCTGCACTGGTATTACAATGTAGAGTCATTGTTTTTGGTAAATTGTCTGACCCAGTTATAAATGAAAGACTATAAATCTGACAGTTTTTAAAACTAAATAATTTGTGCTGTCACAGAAATGGTTTTGTTGCTCTTGTTCAATGCATTTATGTGAAGGGATAGAAAATCTAAACTAATTTAGTTATCTGATGGGAGATGTATTTACTGTGATGAAGATGAGACAGATGACATCAGAGCTTTGTGAATCCGCTGGGGTGTTTTCACTGATAAGCAACACATAGCAGGTGTGCATTGATTACAAATGTATGCATTAGCCAAGGTGGAGCCACCTTAAAGAGTGAGTTTTGTCTTGTATCTAAAGTGGATACAAGGATATGTTTAAATTGCAAGATTTTACTTGCTAGAGAATCTGTTTTAATATAGTGGTTTGGCCTCTGATTATTTATAGATTTCATAAATTTTAGAATCAATTTCCCTTTAAGGTGACTCAGATCTTTCAACTCTTGTGCACATAAAATTGAAGTTTATTGTGTATTTTTTTCTTTATCCAAATTTTGAGTTAAAGCTTCATATGGTAACTGCATCCTGTTCGGACACTATAGTCTAAATTTTTGAACCTGTGTGGTGTTCACTAAAAGTAAGAATAACAAGGTCAACGCTAATTAAGGTCACAAACTTCACTGAAAACCTTGTATTCCAAATCTTCTTATATTGTACATTGTACCCCTTCCAGTTTTGTTTCTTCTGGACTTTCCATACTTAACTGATAATTACCTTTTTAAAATTTTGCACACATTAAGATTAAAATTGGGCTTCTACTGTGAAGATTCCTATTCCTTTTGTGTTTTAAGTGCAAACTAACATTTAAATGAATGTTAGCATCAGGTAGTGCAGACATATGAATGCATTTGCTTGATTCAATTTGTTGTGACCTTACCAGTTTTGAATTGGAATTGCACCATTTAATAGGTAACGGAAAGTATATTACTGCACTTTTAAGTTTTCAAAACAGTGTTTAAAAATTGCAGTTTTTAAACTCAGTTCAAAAAGACTAAAACATTCTTGGGAACCAGCAGTTATCATAATGGCTATGTCGCTGGACTCCCATGTAGTCGACTGTGGTTCATGTCCCGGACCCGGTGGCTTAAAACTCACGCCGGGCATGTGTGCGTGTGTGACCAAGATCCCAAGAGGAGAATGGAGGAGAAGGGATTGCAGGGTGACCACCCCCCCTGGGGGGTGATTTCTCGCTTTCTGTCTCTATGTTTCTCTCTGTCTGTTTGGCGAGCACACGCGCCCTATAGCAGAAAAAAAAAGACTAAAACATTCTTTCAATAGAGGCATCTAAATGTGTTCCTAATTTTGTATATCTGCTTAGGATTTGTAACCAATTAAAAAAAGCTGCTATCAAATATGATAAAAAATAGATAATGCATGTCTTTGTCCCATAAATACCTTGCCTCTCTATGTTTTCTCCTTAATGTCCTTCCTCAGACTCTCCTCCATTCTCCTCCTTCATCGCCTGGCTTGCTTCACTCAGCAGTTATTTTTCCATATTCATCCACTTTCTATCAAAAGCCAGGGTCTTTTTTATGGCTGAGTAGTATTCCTTAGAGTATATGTGCCACAGTTTTTCAATGCATTCATCTGTTTATGGGCATTTGAGTTGGTTCCATGTCTTAGCATTTGTGAATAATGCTGCAATAAACATGGATGTGGAAGCACTTTACCAATTAAGAATTCTTCTGTCCTTTGGGTAGATATCAAAAAGTGAGATTGCTGGATCATATGGTACTTCTGTTTGTAGGTCTTTGAGGAATCTTGAAATTGTTCTCCAGAGTGGAACAATTTTCATTCCCACCATCAGTGTAAGAGAGTTCCCCTTTCAGCACACTCCTGCCAGCACATATTATTTTTTGTTTGTTTGTTTGTTTTTAATCTTAGTCATTCTGACTGGGGTTAGGTGGTATATAATTGTGATTTTGATCTGCATCTCCCTTACAATGAGGGATGATGAGCAGTTTTTCATATGCCTTTTGGCTGTTTGCATGTCTTCCATAGAGAGGTTTTTTCCAACTCATTCTCCCACCTTTTAATGGGATTGATCATCTTTTATCAGTACAGCTGCCTGAGTTCCGTGTGTATTCTGGTTATCAGTCCCTTATCTGATGCATAGTTTACAATAATATTTTCCCATTCTGAGGGCTGTCGATTCACACTAATTACTGTATCCTTTGAAGATAGAAACTTCTTAATCTGTTCTAAGCCCACTTGTCTATTTTTGGAATTATTTACTGTGCTTTGGGGATCTTATTTAAGAAGTCTTTGCCTATCCCAATGTCTCCCAGAGTTTCTCCCATGTTTTCCAGCAGCAGCAGCAGCAGCAGTTTTATAGTTTGAGGTCTTAGGTTTAGATCTTTGATCCACTTTGAGTTGATTTTTGTTAAAGGTGAGAGGTAGGGGTTCAGATTCATCTTTCTGCAAGTATATATCCAGTTTTCCGGCACCATTTACTGAAGAGGTTTTCCTTTGCTCACTGGATTGACTGGTACCTTTTGTCAAAAATCAGTTGGATGTATGTCTGAGAGTTTATTTCTGGGTACTATATCCTGTTCCATTGATCCACCTGTCTATTTCTGTGCCAATACCATGCTGTTTTGATTACCACAGTTTTGTAGTATATTTTTGAGTTAGAGAGTGAGATGCAACCCAATCCATTCTTCCTGTGCAGGATTGCTTTGGCAATATGAGGTCTTTTATGATTCCATAAAAATTCTGTGATTTCTTTTCCAGCTCTGTGAAGTTTATTTCTGACACTTTGGTTT
>NW_006200562.1:43774-44424 GCF_000334495.1 Tupaia belangeri chinensis
GGCTCTGCTGAAAGCTGGGGGGCAGTCCTGTGGGGTAAGGAGAAGTGTGAAATTAGCAAAAGAAAAAGAATAAGAGAAGGAAAAAAGCCTACCTTGCTAACAGTGAGAGGGTCTCTGGGGTTGGGAGAGCTGGAATGGGCTGGGGCAGGGGAGCCTTGCCTCAGTGTCTCTTAGGCCAGGAGGTTGGAGATGGATGTAGGAATTCTTTGTATATTATCGATTATAGTTCTTTTTTTTGGGAGGGGGAGAGGTTTTTGCTATAGAGTGTGTGCACTTGCCAGAAAGAAAGAGAGAGACAGAGAGACAGAAAATGAGAAGTCACCCTCCGGAGGGATGGCCACCCCGCAATCCCTTTTCCTCCATTCTCCTCTCGGGATCTTGGGCACACACACACGTGCCCGGCGTGAGTTTAAGCCTCCAGATCTGTCATTGGTTCTGGGACTTGAACCATGGTCTACTACATGCGAGTCCAATGACAGAGCCATTACACTAACTGCTGGTGCCTGGATTATAGTTCTTATAACTGACCTTTTCAAAAACAATAATAATGTAACATGAGTTTTATAACATAAATGAAAGTAAAATTTGTGACAATATTATCACAAAAATTATACTATGGTCTGAATGTTTGTTTTTCACTCAAACTGACA
>NW_006200562.1:44497-52067 GCF_000334495.1 Tupaia belangeri chinensis
GTTATGGATGGGGCCCTTATGGATAGGATTTCTATTTACTTTAGTATATGGCATATATATCTGCCAAAGAGAGAAGAGGGGCTGGGAGAAAGTGAGAAAGCACTCCTCAGGAGGCATGGCCATAGCATAATTCCTTCTCCCTTGGTACCCTAGACATGTATGCACACGTCCACAGCATGTTCTACAAGCTGCAAATCTGGACCTAAAAGTGAACAGTTAGCTCTGTGGAATCTGGCTGCTCTTACCATCACACCACTGTCTGGTCCAGCCTCATAAATAGTATTAGTGACCCCAAAAAATCCATTTTTCCTTCCACAATGTGAAGACATAATGAAAAGGACCAGGAAGTAGGCCCTTAGACACCAAATTTGCTGGAAACTTGATCTTAGATTTCCCAGTCTCTAGAACTAAGAGAAATAAATATGTATAATTTGTAAACCACAGTTTGTAGGGTTTTTGTTATAGTAGCCCAAATGTTCTAAGACAGGCCATGAAGGGAAATATGAAAGTATAATACTTTTATATATTTTATTTTATATATTTTTTATATATATATTTCCTTGTACTTGTCACCTTCTGCCATTTACCTCCCTCCATTCTTACACTATAAATACAATGATATTAAAAAATAAAGTGATATTTATTGTAGAATTTTCTGATGTTAAACCTATGCCACTATAAGCCCCACAGAAACAAAACAAAGAAGTATAAGCCCAACAAATGAGAAAAACAGAATAATAAAAATCTTGTGAGCTGAAATATTAAGCAATGGTCATAGTAAATTTAAAGCTTTAGCTGTGTATGTTAGAAAACATCAGGCTGGGTAAAGTTTCTTCACAATCTAAATGATGCATAGCAATTTAATGTATGAATACTAATTTTAAAAAATAATTAGAGCTTGTGCCTTGGGAGGCAACTGCCTAGCACATCTCAAGGCACCTGGTGAGCAAGGGGGCACGCTGCACACACTGCTAAACTTCCAGACCCCCAATCCAGGACCCACCCAGACCCCTAGGCAGGTAGAAAGTGGCTACATTTTTTTTTCTTCTTTACTGTCCCCCATTCTTTTGTAAACTCCTCCCTGTCTGTCTCTCCACAGCTTATGCCTATGAAGGCAGCTGCCTGGCACATCTCAAGGCACCTGGTGAGCAAGGGGGCAAGATTATCCTCTGCTTCCTTTCCAGACCCACAGTCCAGGACCTACTCAGACCCCTAGGCAGGTAGAAAGTTCTTCCATATTTTTTCTTCTTTATTGTCCCCCATTCTTTTGTAAATTCCTCCCTGTCTGTCTCTCCACAGCTAGCTCCTATGGCAGCAGCTGCCTGGCACATCTCAAGGCACCTTGTGAGCAAGGGGGCACGCTGTGCCCACTGCTTCCCTTCCACACCCCCAGTCCAGGACCCACCCAGACCCCTAGGCAGGTAGAAAGCTCCTCCATTTTTTTTTCTTTACTGCCCCCCATACGTTTGTAAATTCCTCCCTGTCTGTCTCTCCACAGCTTGCCCCTTTGGCGGCAGCTGCCTGGTACATCTCAAGGCACCTTGTGAGCAAGGGGGCACGCTGTGCCCACTGCTTCCCTTCCACACCCCCAGTCCAGGACCCACCCAGACCCGTAGGTAGGTAGAAAGTTTCTCCATTTTTTTTCTTCTTTATTGTCCCCTATACTTTTGTTAATTCCTCCCTGTCTGTCTGTCCACAGCTTGTGCCTTTGGCGGCAGCTGCCTGGCACTTCTCAAGGCACCTGGTGAGCAAGGGGGCACACTGCCCCCACAGCTTCCCTTCCAGACTCCCAGTACAGTACCCACCCAGACCTCTAGGCAAGTAGAAATTTCCTCCATTTTTTTTCTTCTTTATTGTCCCCTATACTTTTGTTAATTCCTCCCTGTCTGTCTGTCCACAGCTTGTGCCTTTGGCGGCAGCTGCCTGGCACATCACAAGGCACCTGGTGAGCAAGGTGGCATGCTGCGCCTACTGCTTCCCTTCCAGATCCCTAGTCCAGGATCCACCAAGATCCCTAGGCAGGTAGAAACTTCCTCCATTTTTTTTTGTTCATTAATGTCCCCAATTATTTGTAAATTCCTCCTTGTCTGTCTCTCCACAGTCTGCGCCTTTGGCGGCATCTGCCTGGCACATCTCAAGGCACCTATTGAGCAAGGGGGCATGCTGCACCCACTGTTTCCTTTCCAGACCCACAGTCCAGGACCCACCCAGACTCCTAGGCAGGTAGAAACTTCCTCCATATTTTTTTTCTTCTTTAGTGATCCCCATTCTTTTGTCAATTCCTCCCTGTCTGTCTCTCCACAGTTTTCCCCATTGGCAGAGGCAGCCTGGCACATCTTAAGACACCAGTTGAGCAAGGGGGCACTCTGTGCCCACTGCTTCCCTTTCAGACCCACCATCTAGGACCGACCCAGACCCCTAGGCAGGTAGAAATTTCTTCCATTTTTTTTTCTTCTTTACTGTCCTCCATTCTTTTGTAAATTCCTCCCTGTCTGTCTCTCCACAGCTTGCGCCTTTGGTAGCAGCTGCCTGGCATATCTCAAGGCACCTGGTGAGAAAGGGGACACGTTTCGCCCACAGCTTCACTTCCAGACCCCCAGTCCAGGACCCACTCAGACCCCTAGCCACATAGAAAGTTCCTCTATTTTTTTTTTCTTCTTTACTGTCCTCCATTCTTTTGTAAATTCCTCCCTGTCTGTCTCTCCACAGCTTGCCCCTTTGGCGAGGCAGCCTGACACATCTCAAGGCACCTGGTGAGTAAGGGGGCATGCTGCACCCACTGCTTCCCTTCCAGACATCCAGTCCAGGAGCCACCCAGACTCCTAGGCAGGTAGAAATTTCCTCCATTTTCTTTCTTCTTTACTGTCCCCCATTCTTTTGTAAATTCCTCCCTGTCTGTATCTCCACAGCTTGCCCCTTTGGCATAGGCAGCCTGGCACATCTCAAGGCACCTGGTGAGCAAGGGGACACGCTGCGCCCACTGCTTCCCTTCCAGATCCCCAATCCAGAACCCACCCAGACCCCTAGGGCAGGTAGAAAGTTCCTCTATTTTTTTTCTTCTTTACTGTCTCCCATTCTTTTGTAAATTCCTCCCTGTCTGTCTCTCCACAGCTTGCCCCTTTGGTGGCTGTTGCCTGGCACATCTCAAGGCACCTGGTGAGCAAGGGGGCATGCTGCCCCCACAGCTTCCCTTCCAGACCCCCCAGTCCAGGACCCACCCAGACCTCTAGGCAGGTAGAAAGTTCCTCCATTTTTTTTTCTTCTTTACTGTCCCCCATTCTTTTGTAAATTCCTCCCTGTCTGTCTCTCCACAGCTTGTGCCTTTGGCGGCAGCTACCTGGCATATTTCAAGGCACCTGGTGAGCAAGGGGGCACACTGTGCCCACTGCTTCCCTTCCAGACCCCCAGTCCAGGACCTTCCCAGATCTCTAGGCCTGTAGAAAATTCCTCCATTATTTTTTCTTCTTTACTGTTCTTCATTCTTTTGTAAATTCCTGCCTGTATGTCTCTCCAGAGCTTGAGCCTTTGGTGGCAGCTGCCTGACACATCTCAAGGCACCTGGTGAGCAAGGGGGCACACTGTGCCCACTGCTTCCCTTCCAGACCCCCAGTCCAGACCCACCCAGACCCCTAGGCAGGTAGAAAGTTCCTCCGTTATTTTTTCTTCTTTCCTGTCTGCCATTCTTTTATAAATTCCTCCCTGTCTGTCTCTCCACAGCTTGCGCCTTTGGCGGCAGCTGCCTGGCACATCTCCAGGCACCTGGCGAAATTGCACGCTGTGTGTTAGACTTGTTCTTTATTTCCCTATCTTCTCCCTTCTTTTTTCTTATACTACCTGCTCTCCTTTTTCTATTTTGTCTGAGATACTAGCTAGGCCTACAATTGGAGACCTGAACTTTTCTAGTCATATAAAGTTATATTGGTTCCTCCTTTTTATGTAACCAACAGTGATAAAGGAGATTCTGCTCTTCAGACACCTGACTATAGTATCTTTTTTGAGACCACATTAGTAAAAACAACAGAACAGAGACTTCTTCAGATGTCATTTCTCAACAAAAGGGAAAGACACTCCTAGCCAGTGAAAACATTTGCCTGACAGGTACTTAAAAGTCAGTACATCTTCCAAATGGCTAGAAGTAGAAGAAGAGCCTCTGGTATGAATAAACAAGGAAATACTTCTCCATCAAATGTACAGAGTAACTCCCCTCCATCTTTCATGCTAATGAACGACTTTACCAAAATGTCAGGCAAAGAATTTCAAACATTTATTGTGAACAAATTCTTAGAGTTGCAACAGAAAAGAGACAATGAACTACAGGAGATGAGAAAGTCATTCCAAGATATGAAAGAAGAAATGGATACTCTGGGAAAGAACCAGATGAAACTATTAGAGATAAAGTCTGGAAAAGAGGAAATCAAAAACTCCCTTGAAAGTATTAAATGTTGATTAGATCATGCTAAAGACTGAACCTCTGATGTAGAAGATAAAACCTCTGACCTAGAAAGAACCACAAAGAAGATAGAGAAAATAACTAAAAAACACGAGGATAATATACGAGAAATACTAGATTCCATAAGATGCCCAAATATCAGAATAATTGGTATCCCAGAAGGTGAAGAAACCAATAATGGCATTGATAATCTATTCCATGAAATCCTGGAAGAAAGTTTCCAAGTTTATAGAGGCACTCAAACATTCAGACCCAAGAAGTACAAAGAACCCCAAGTAGAATCAATCCAAGAAGATCCTCTCCACGGCACAGCATAGCTAGATTGACCAAAACCACAGACGAAGACAAGATACTAAGATTGGCAAGAGAGAAACATCAAGTCACTTACAAAGGCTATCCCATCAGCCTAACACTGAACCTCTCATTGGATACTATGCAAGCAAGGAAAGAATGGGGAAATGTATTCAAAGTGTTAAATGAAAAACAGCCTCAGCCTAGAATACTATACCCGGCAAGATTATCCTTCATATGGAAAAGGAAGATAAAAATGTTCTCTGATAAACAAAACCTGAAAGAATTTACCAACTCCAGACCAGCTATTCAAGAAATTCTGAAAGGAGTACTATAACAAGAAAACTAAAGTCAGACAAACAAAACAATAAGAGAACAAAAAAAAACCCAAGAATATGGTCAACTTAATGGTAAGGACAAGTCCGCAAATATCAATAATAACGTTGAATGTTAATAGATTAAATTCTTCAATCAAGGGACCAGCAATTGGAGTAATGGCTACGTCACTAGACTCCCACGTAGCTGACTGCAGTTCGAGTCCCAGATCTGGTGGCTTAAACTCACACCAGGCACGTGTGCGTGCGTGCCCAAGATCCAGAGAGGAGAATGGAGGAGAAGGGATTGTGGCGTGGCCATTCCCCCTGGGGGAGGGGGGGAGGTTCTCACTTTCTGTCTCTCTGTCTCTCTCTTGTCTTCCTGGAGAGTGCATGTGCCTTATAGCAAAAACCTCTTGAAAAAAAAAATTCTCCAATCAAGAGACACAGACTGGTTGAATGGGTTAAAATTCAGAAGCCCTCCATCTGCTGCCTATAAGAAACCCATCTCTTGGATAAAGATGTACATAGATTAAAAGTGAAGGGCTGGAACAAGGTATTCTATGCAAATGGAAATCAAAGAAAAGCGGGAGTTGCTATACTGATTTCGGACAAAGTAGGCTTTAAGAATGGCATTATATAGTAGTAAAAGGGCTAATTCACCAAGAGGATATAACGCTAATAAATGTCTATGCACCCCACTCAGGAGCACCCAAACATGTTAAGGAAAGACTGCTAGATCTAAAGGAGAGATAGACTGTAACACCCTAATTGGAGATCTCAACACCCCCTTATCTCTTCCAGACAGATCAGCGAGACAAAAAATAAGCAAAGAGATTCAGGACCTAAATGACATCATAAATCCGATGGACTTGACAGACAGTTCTATAGAACTTTCTACCCAAAAAACACAAAATATACATTTCTTTCAGCCCCACATGGTACCACATGATAGGGCACAAAATCAGCCTTTACAGATTCAAAAGCATAGAAACTATATCCAGCATCCTCTCTGACCACAATGGAGTTAAACTTGATATTAACCTTAGGAAAAATCCTTGAAAATAAACAAATACATGGAAACAAAATAACCTACTTCTGAATGACTTCATGACAAATGAAGAGCTAGAGACTGAAATCAAAAGATTAAGGGAAACAAATGATAATGAGTATACAAGTTTCCATAATTTATGGGACACTGCAAACGCAGTCTTAAGAAGGAAGTTTATAACAATTAGTGTGCACAAGAAAAAGATGGAAAGGTGGCAAAAGGACAACCTAACATCATGCCTCAGGGAATTGGAAAAACACCAACAAAATAAACATGCACACAAACAAAATGCCAGGAGAAAATAAATAATAAAGATTTAAGCAGAAATAAATGAAATAGAAAATAAATGAACTATACAGAAAATAAATTAAAGCAAAAGTTGGTTCTTTGAAGGTAAACAAGATTGACACACCATTAGCTAGACTAATTAAGAAGAAGAGAGAAAGGAACCAGATAAATTACATTCCCAATGAATCAGGCAACCTTATTACTACAGACATAATAGAAATACAACACATCATTGGAGGATACTATGAGTGACTATACACCAACAAACAAGAAAACCTGGATGAGATGGACTAATTCCTGGACACATATAGTCTACCAAGATTGACTCAGAAGGACATTGAAAGTCTGAATAGACTTGTAACAAGCAGTGAGATTGAATCAGTAATAAATAACCTCCCAACAAAGAAAAGTCCAGATCTTGATGGCTTCACTGCTGAATTTTACAAAACTTTTAAAGAAGAGGTAACCCCCATTCTACTCACACTGTTTCTAGAGATCCAGAAGGAAGGAACCCTTCCAAATTCATTCTACGAAACCTCCATAACCCTTTTTCCCAAAACAGGTAAGATTATGACAAAAAAGCAAAACTACAGACCTATATTTCTGATGAATATAGATGCAAAAATCCTTAAGATGTTGGTTATATTCAAAAACATATAAAAAAGGTCATTCATCACAACCAGGTAGGTTTTATTCCAGGGATGCAAGGGTGGTTCAACATACGCAAAACCATAAATGTAATACACCATATTAACAGAAAGAAAGATAAAAACCATATGATCATTTCAATCAATGAGGAAAAAGCATTTGACAAAATACAACATTCCTTTATTATTAAAACTGTTAGTAAAATTGGCATAGAAGAATCATTTCTCAGTATAATAAAAGCCATCTATGAAAAACCTATAGCTCGCCAAACATACAGAGAGAGACAGAGAGACAGAAAGCGAGAAATCACCCCCCAGGGGGGATGGCCACGCCGCAATCCCTTCTCTTCCATTCTCCTCTCGGGATCTTAGGCACGCATGCACACGTGCCCGGCGTGAGTTGAAGCCACCGGGTCCGGGACTCGAACCGCAGTCGACTATGTGGGAGTCTGCCCTATAGCAAAAACCTCTCCAAAAAGAAAAAAAAAGAAAAACCTATAGCTAACGTTATACTGGATGGGGGGAAGCA
>NW_006200562.1:52650-79610 GCF_000334495.1 Tupaia belangeri chinensis
ACTATGCATCAGATAAGGGATTGATAACCAGAATACATAAGGAACTAAAGAAGGTGTTTGGAAAAAAGATGATGAACCCTATTAAAAGATGGGAGAAGGAGCTGAAAAGAACACTTACTAAAGATGACATACGAATAGCCAGAAGGCATATGAAAAAATGCTCAGCATCCCTCATCTTAAGGGAAATGCAGATCAAAACAACAATGAGATACCACCTAACCCCAGTCAGAATGGCAAAGATTAAAAAAACAAAAAATGATAAGTGTTGTTGGGGATGTGGTGAAAGGGGAACTCTCTTACACTGCTGGTAGGAATGTAAATTAGTCCAACCACTGTGGAGAATAATTTGGAGATTCCTCAAAAATCTACAAATAGAACTGCCATATGATCCAGCAATCCCATTTCTTGGCATCTACCCAAAGGAGAGAAGAATTTCTCATTGGGAAAGTGCTTGCACATCGATGTTTATTGCAGCACTTTTCACGATTGCTAAGACATGGAACCAGCCCAAATGCCCTCATATGGCTGAATGGATTGAAAAACTGTGGCACGTATACTCCATGGAATACTATTCAGCCATTAAAAACAACAAAACCCTTGCTTTTGACAGAAAGTGGGAAAATATGGAAGATTTACTGCTGAGTGAAGCAAGCCAGGCTATGAAGGAGAGACTCTGTATGTCCCCACTTAATATATACCGAATGTCCACACTCTAACTGAAACTGACGGGCTAAAGGATGTACAAACACAAGAGGTGGATGTGAATGCCAGATGTGGTGTGTGTGGAGGAGTGCGGCCTGGGGAAGAACATTTGGAGCAGGGATACGAAGACAGCATTGTTGAGACAGGGAGGTAGTGTTGTTATATTTTTATCAACTCGACCAGAGAAAAATGTTCTTATATTGAAATGATCACCTTGTAAGCTACATAATGCGATTGAATTATTAAAAAATGTAAAATAAATAAATAAATAAAACAAAACAAAACAAATAAAAACAAAAAAATAATTAAAAATATGACAAAAAAATTATGGAGGCCAGGTGGTGGCACAATGGTAACACAACTGAACTCACATGAGAGAGGTTCTGAGTCTATTTCCATGTCCATGGGGCACGTACCTGGCACATCACTGAGTATAATAGATGTACATGTATATCCCCATGATCCTGGCTAGCTGAAACTTGGAGTGGGTCATGGTGTCAGGACTCAACTGCTGAGCGTGCTTGTCTCACTGGCTCTCTCATGGAGAAGGTAAGTCAATAAACTTTTTTCGATTAGTTTTGCCATGGAATGTGTGCATTCATTGGAGAGACAGAGAGAGTAGAAAAGTGATGAATCAACCTTCCAGGGGGGATAGCCATGCTTCACTCCATTCTCTATTGTCATCTTGGGATTTGGGGCACACATGAACATGGGCCCAGAATGTTTTTCAGGCTGATGGATCTGGGAATTGAACCATGGAGTCAGTCATGTGGGATCCAGTACTTTATTTACCAAGCCACCTGCTGGTACCCCTAGTGAATAAACTTTTTAAATAGGAAATAAGGATAAGCATCAATTATCTAAGTTTCATCTGAAATAGTCCAGGAAAATAATAGCAAATTCAATACATCTTAGGGGATTTCTTGCACCGTCCATGATGTAATAACTTGTTTTCTCACCAACAATAATTACAAAATCTGAAAAAATATAAGAAATACTTGCTTTCAGCAAATGGAAAATAAACATAGGACTAATGGACTTTTCACTAACTGAAACTGTTTTCCTTGAAGGCATTTAAATAACTGAAATACGGAGAGATAAATATGGAGAAAAAAAAGACAGTTTTCATGTGCAGAAGTACAGAGATCACAATTTAAGTCTGCTAAGGTTTCTGGAATTTGTGTATCTATGTTTTTGTGTGTGTAGATGTGTACATTGTCTGGTAGGAGACAGAGAAAAATGGAGCCACTGGTAGTCCCTAAATTATGCAAAAGAAAACCCCATCAGGTTATTTCCTTTCTCCTAAGATGTGGGTGTGCAGGCACTGGCTGAGATTTTAGAAGATCTGGTAGAGAACAGTTGCTGAGAGGTTGATAGCTGAAGAGGAAATTCAGAGGTTTCCAGTGCCTTTAGGCATTGAAGTATGGACAAAGGCAGAGTGAGGGTAGTTTTAAAAATATTTAATTAATTTTAATGTATATCTTAAAGTTTATTTATTTATTCCTCCCATGAGCAAAAAAGACAGAGATAGAGGGATAACAGTCCCAACAGGGTCTCAATGCTATGATCCACTGTTTAGTCACAGCTAGCCCCAGATTATGGACATGTACATTCTCAGTATTCTCATGGAGGTTTCTGGATGTGTACCGGAAATCTTCTTATGAAGGGCTGCCTCACAGAATATTGTATTTTACTGCTGTACCATCATCAGGCTCCTTAATTTATTTTTTCATTTCTGGTAGATGGCATGTACACTCACATGGCAGAGAGAGGGAGAAGTACCCTTTCTGTTTTTTTGTGTTTTTTTTTGAGAGGTTTTTGCTGTAGGGCACATGCACTCACCAGAAAGACAGAGAGACAGGGAGACAGAGAGAAATCACCCCCAGTGGGGATGGCTATGCTACAATCTCTTCTCCTCCATTCTCCTCTCAGGATCTTGGCACACATGCACACACGCCCAGCATGAGTATAAGTCTCTGGATCTGGGACTCGAACCATGGTCGACTACATGGGAGTCCTACAACATAGCCATTACGCCAACTGCTGGTCCCAAGAAGTAACCTTAATAGGGTCTCATCATACTGTAATCCTATTCTCAAGTCATTCAGCTTGTCAGAATCTTGGGCATGCATACATATCTGGCATGTTTTTTGGCTGACTCAGATTCAAACTCAACAGTTAACCACGTGGCTTCCAGCACTGCAGTTCAGTTTGCTACTGACTACATCACCAGACTCAACCCAAAGTGGGCTTTTTATGAACATTCCAGTTCTTCAATTGAGACCTCAGAAATGCCATGGTCTAAGACTGAGGTAAAAACTGAAGAAAACTTATCTTAAAGAAGGTTGAATCTAAATATTAACTTGAACTATACTATACACGAGTAGTTAACTACCTCACAGAATACAACTTAATATCTTTTAGATGAAAGTAACAATTTACATATCAACCCAGTGTTCAGCATACAATAAAAATTACTAGAATCATAAAATAGTAACATTCAGAGATGATCCAAATATTAGAATTATTATGCAAATATTTAAAAATAACTATGCTAAATATGTTAAAGAAAATAAAAGAAAAAATGGAGAAATTATAGGTACCTAAAAAGTTCATATTTATCAAAGAGAAAAAATATTCTGCAACTAAAAAAGTCTTAATAGGTCATTAAACACTAATTGGCCTGGGCATAACAACACAGCTGACTCAGAAGAATGGAAGACTTATTGAAGCAGGCATGAGTCCATCTTGAAAGAGTGCTTCCATCTTAAGCGTTAGGCCTCTCTCCTACCACTGAATTAGATAGAATCAACAGAAGCCTCACTCCTAGGCACCTTAAGAAATAATCAGTGGTCAACAGACCCTGTCTGGAGTCAGGAAAGTCATTAATATTCCATTGTGTTTAGGTAGGAATAAAACATGCCCTTAGGAATGATTAAACTGTTTATTCTGCTTCTGTAACTGGCTTTTGCTTTTTGCTTTGTAGAAAAATCCTACCCTCTACCCTTCCTAAGCCCCTACACTTTGTTTCTTTGTCCTTGTAAATCAACACGTCATCCTGAAATAGATTGTGATTTTTGGCTTATATAAACACTTTTTCTCATTTCACTTGGGGTTGAGGGGTTTTGAGAGACATGAGTCCTCCCATATGCCAGTGGTTTAATCAGTAAAATCCAATAAATTTGGCTATGTCTGTGTGTCTTCTTACTTCTTGCTGATTAGACTGTAACATTTGGAGGCCCCAACGAGATCCTTACCTGTCTGGTATGTGGGTGAGGCATCCTAAAGGGAGCGGCCTCACTTGGCCCAGCTGCCAACTACCTGGAGACTGCTCTGGGAAGGTTCAACCTGGGATTTTCCAGGGCCCCAGAACTCTTCTCAGAATTGTTGATAGCTGACAAGAGACACTGACTACTCCTCCAAAAGGTCATGCAGTTTTACTGTAAGACCTCTGGAGGCATTTCTTTGGGTGTTCCTGTCCTATTTGCTTCTCCGTAAATAAAACAATGAGTACAGGATTGGCCGTGAATCAGGGTGTAGTCCATTGGGGGGCCCCCTGAAGTCAAACCTTAATTGAGGGGCCATTACGCTGCCTCTCTGCAAGTGGCTGGGATTCAGGGCTGACCATACGTGGCTATAGAACCCCTACTTAGATTCCACCAGACATGCTTGGAATCCAGGGGCTAAAGCTTTGTCCCTTAGACAGTTTGAGAGAATCCAGGGATAGGGTCCCTGGCAGGGTTTGAATTCCTGGAAATTTTGAATTTGTATGAGTTTCTTCTGCTTTTACTGTCATTTTACTTATTTTCTTTGTACCCTCTTGGCCAATATTTCTTGGTTCTATCCTTCATCTTCCTCAGTGGAGGACATTGAACAATGAATTATTGACCTCATATACTGAGGGGTTCTTCAAGAGTTCCATTCTGATGAGGTTGAAGTGTTAGTTTTCTTTCTTGTTTTTATTCTGTGATTGGTGGGATGGAACGTTATAGCCTCTTGTGTGACTGATGAATAAATAACCATACAACTGGGGTCCCACGATGAAAGCTATGGGATCTGAGTGGATCCTACCCTATGGTTCCATGGAGGCCTCATATGGCTAAGGGTAAAATTAACACTGGGGGTCGTAGACCTTCCCTGCATGTTTGATCCAACAGTGGATTTATAACTGGATGCCAAAGCTAAGAGGCTCCTTAAGGTCCCCATAAGGGGCACAGCTAGGCAGATGCCTGAATTTGTTTCCCAAACGTCCTGTAGCGCCATCTGCTGGGGGGAAGTGAGAAGGGTTTGTACCTTGTACATGTCTGGTAGACCTCTCTGTCCCCAGAGGCTAGGCCCACTTTTTATTTTTTTTGAAAGGGTTATAGAGAAAGTCTATGGGAAGGAGACATTGAGGATCCTGCACCATCTCTTAACTCATTCCCCAGAGTGCCTCCTCTGTAAACAAGAGATCTGGGTAGACATCCCAACTGGATTCCTCACTGGGTTGCATAGGGAACTAATCCTGACTCACTTTCTTTGTCACCTCCCGAGCTTCCCAGCCAACACCATTAGAAATTCAGGACACTATAGGGAGGAATTTGCTAAAGCATCAACCTGTCTCCTCCTAGTAAATCTATACCCAGTAGGAAGTTTCAACCAGTCTTGTACATTTTCAGGCCCTTGTTGGACACTACCACTGTGCCCTTGTTTCTAGGTATTTCCTGAAGCTTCAGCCCTTTGGCATGTGGCCTGCTCCCTGAAGCAGGCAGTTTCAGTCACCAGAATAAATCCAGGTTCCCTCCAGCATCTGAGTTTAACTAGTCTTGCCATCCTAGTCATCAAACAGGGCAGCTGGGAAATTAGGCTTTTGAGAACTGGCAATTTTTATGTTATCAATATTATCATCATTATTGCCCAAGGTCACCTTGCTGCAGTCAAGAGTATAGCTGGAAATGAGGGTGTCAGTGTTTCACAGTTCATCAAGGTGCAGATACTTAGGCAGCATCTGAAAAATCATGGGAGGAAGAAGTAACTCTCTTAAAACCCCTCTAGGCTGCATGCTGTACCACTTTGATGAGGCTTTTGTGGAAGGGTGTGATTATGGTATCAAGCTGTCAAAACAAAGGCTATGAACCCTATATGAGATTGATTGGCCCACTTTTGAAGGATGGTCAGACATAGGGTCCTTTCATATCAAGGAAGTACAAGCTGAATGGAAAGTTGTCACAGGTGAATCAGGTGGACCTGGACATCTTGACCAATGTCTATATATTGACCAGTGGCTAGCTTTAATTCAGAGGTCCCCCTCCTGGTTAAAAAATTTTGCTTTAAAAACAGGGAATTGCAGGACCAACAGTTTGAGTAATGGCTATGTTGCTGGACTCCCATGTAGTCAACCACGGTTTGCGTCCTGGACCCGGTGGCTTAAATTCACGCCGGTCACGTGTGCGTGTGTACCCAAGATCCCGAGAGGAGAATGGAGGAGAAGGGATTGCAGTGTGGCCATCCCCCCTGGGGGGTGATTTCTCGCTTTCTGTCTCTCTGTCTCTCTCTGTCTGTCTGGCGAGCGCACACACCCTGTAGCAAAAACCTCTCAAAAAAAAAAAAAACACAAACAAACAAACAAACAAAAAACCAGGGAATTACATCCTTATAATTTGCTCACAAGAAGGGCCTCAGAAAAGGGAACAAAATCTCCCTGTCTTGCAGTCAAACCCAGAGGAGTCCAATCTCCCTCCCCCTTATAACCCTCACAGGCAGCAACACAGGGAGGTTGATGAAGAGCCACAGGGGACAGCTGCCTCAGCCTCATTCTCACTGCCCTACACCCGAAGCAGATGTAGGGAGGTGAGGGGAGAGCAGAGCCCCAACTCCTCAGAAGCCTTATTGCCTTTGAGGGAGGCACCCTCAACTGAAGGAGACTCTGGGGTCACCCATACCTTGTATATGTCCCTATAACTGAAGGGCTCAGAAGCCACCCTTATCTGAGAAGCCTCAGGCCCTTGTTGACCTGTTTACATTAGTTTTTATACCCATCACCTGACTTGGGATGATTGTCTGCAGCTGTTGGTTATCCTTTTTTACTGCTGAAGAAAGAGAGAATAAAGGGGGAGGCTCATAAAATTTTATTAAGGGTTGGGGAGGGAAAAATGGAGGAAAATCAGGATAGAATATAGAGTTTTCCCTTCTACATGCCCCAATTGGAACCCAACTACTAATGCTGGGAGAGAGGCATTAACCACATTTAGTAGTACCTTATTAACTGGTGTTAAGGCAGCATCCCAGAAACACACAAACTTGTCCAAGGTAATGGAAATTATGAAGGGTCCTCAGGTGTCCCCCACTGCTTTCTTAGAATATTTATGCGAGGTTTACTGAGAATACACTCCCAAAGATTCAAACGCCCAAGAGAATCAAAAAGCAATAAATATAGCCTTTGTGTCTCAGTCAGCCACAGACATTAGATGAAAGCTTCAGTGGCTGGAAGGGTTTGAGGGCATGAGCAGGTCACAGTTACTGGAAATTGCTCAAAAGGTCTTCAATGGGCAGGACACTATAGAAGACAAGCAGATCAATTTCTAAGGTTGTGGTAGCCACTGTGGGGGAGGTCAATAAGAGGGAAAGGACACACAAAAATAAAAAGAAATCCACACTGGCTAAGGACTAATGTAGAAAATGTGGAAGAAAGGGGCACTGGGCCAGGGAATGCCCAGAGAACATGACAGGAGAGAAAGTTCTAAATTTACAAGAAGATTAACCGGACCGGGTCTCATTCCAAATTAACCCTCCAAGAGCCCACAGTCACAATGTGAGTTGGAGGCATATCTGTTGACTTCCTAATTGATACTGGTGCAACATGTTCTGTTTTAATGAAATCTATGGGACCCCTCACAAAAAGGATGGTAACTATTCAGGGAGATACAGGGAACACAATCTTCTGTCCTTGGACATCTCAAAGAACAGTGGACTTGGGAAAGAATACTGTGACACATTTGTTTCTAGTTATCCCAGATTGCCTATATCCACTTATTGAGAGGGACCTTCTACAAAAATTCAAAGCTACCATATCATTTGAAGAGAAAAGGGCCTTCTTCTCAACCAATTGCCAGAACCTGGAGGCCAAACATCACTCTAAAATCTTGGTAACCTGTCCCCTTACTGAAGAGTACCTCTTGCAAGAAGACAAGGAACAGGGACAAGGAAAGAGGGATCTTTTTCTGGCAGAACTGCAATCCCGTTTCCCTCAGGTTTGGGTAGAAGGCAATCCCCCTGGGATTAGCTAAACATTGCCCACTGGTGGTAATACCGCTGTTTGCAACAATTACTCCCATAGAGTAAAACAATACCTGATGATTTTGGACGCTAGGAGAGGTATCACAGTGCATATCAGCCGACTATTTCAGGCAGGGATTTTAGTCCTCTTCCAATCACCCTGGAACACTCCCTTGCTTCCAGTCAAGAAACCTGGAACAAATGATTACAGGCCAGTACAGAACCTGAGGGAAGTGAATAAGTGCATGGAGACCATACACCCTACAGTGCCCAATCTGTACACCTTATTAAGTCTTCTCTCCCCAGACCACCATTTATACACTGCAGTGTACTTGAAAGATGCATTCTTCAGCATTCTTCTAGTTCCCGTGAGTCAGCCAATTTTTACTTCTGGTGGACTGACCCTGAGGAGAGGTTTTTCCAGGCAATTAGGCTGGACAAGGCTACCTCAGGGGTATAAAAACTCACCTACCCCTCACCTACCCTGTTTGATGAGGCCCTAAGTATTGACTTACAAGTATTTCACATGGCTCACCCTAAATGTAGTTTTCTTCAGTATGTTGATAACTTCCTCTTTGCCTCAGAAGAGGAAAAAAACATGTAAAAAGGCCAGTGAGGACCTTTTGGAAGAGTTGCAGGGTTTGGGCTATCACGTCTCTGCTAAAAAGGCTCAATTATGTTGCCAGTCTGTCACCTACTTAGGGTACTACCTTCAAGAAGGAAAAAGAAGACTCTCCCAGGGCCGCATAGAGACAATCTTATAAATCCCCCCACCAAAGACTAAAAGGGAGGTGCATGAGTTTCCAGGGGTGGTAGGTTACTGCTGCCTATGGATTCCAAAGTTCACCAAAATAGCTAAGCCCCTCTACATGCTCACTGGGGGGCTCTCAACCCCTAACTTGAACTGAGCAGGAACAAATGGTCTTTGAAGGGTTAAAAACAAGCTTTGGTATCAGGACCAGCCCTGGGCCTTCCTGACATTACTAAACCCTTTCATCTTTTTATTGATGAGAGAAAAGGCATAGCAAAAGGAGTCCTAGCCCAAATTATGGGGCCTTGGAAATGGCCAGAGGCCTATTTATCAAAGATGCTTGATTCAGTAGCATTGGGATGGCCTACCTGCCTCTAGGCTGTAGCTGCCACAGCCTTGCTGGTGAAAGAAGCTGATAAATTAACTTTAGGTCAGGAGTTGATTCTCACTGCACCACATGCAGTGGAGGCACTCCTTTAAGCCATGCCTGAAAAAAGGATGCCACATGCAGTGGAGGCACTCCTTCAAGCCATGCCTGAAAAAAGGATGTCAAATGCCTGGGTGACTCAATACCAAGCCCTTTTACTATATCAGCCCTGGATTAAGTTTCAGAGGTCAGCAGCCTTGAATCAGGTCACCCTACTACCAGATGATGACCCCGAGGAGCCTATTCACAACTGCCTTGATGTGATAGGTGTAATCCAGTCTACCTACCAGATCTAAAAGACACCCTGCTCCCTTCAGCTGATCCTGTTCACCGATGGGAGCAGCTTCATGCAAAATGGAGTCAGGTATGCAGGAGTGGCTGTGATCACCAGAGAGCAGATCGTATGGGCATAATACCTAAATCAAGGAACTTCAGCCCAAAAGACAGAATTTATTGCTCTAATTCAAGCCTTGAGGTGGGCAAAAGATAAGACTGTAACTATGTTTTTTTTCTGGAGAGGTTTTCGCTATAGGGCGCGTGCGCTCGCCAGACAGACAGAGAGAGACATAGAGACAGAAAGCGAGAAATCATCCCCCAGGGGGGATGGTCACGCCACAATCCCTTCTCCTCCATTCTCCTCTTGGGATCTTGGGCACGCATGCACACGCGCCCAGCGTGAGTTTTAAGCCACCGGGTCTGGGATGCAAACCGCGGTCGACTACGTGGGAGTCCAGCGACATAGCCATTATGCTAACTGCTGGTTCCCAAGACTGTAACTACATGAACAGCAAGTTTACCTTTGCTACCCTTTATACATGGGGCAATTTACAAGGAAGGGTGTTTTCTGACCTCTGCAGGAAAGGACATTAGAAACAAAGAAGAAATCCTAGGCTCATGGAGGCCATTTGGCTACCTAAAGCTGTGGCCATTGTGTACTGTAAGGGGCATCAAAAAAGTGACTCCCTTGAGGCTCCAGAGAACTGGGCTGCCGATCAAGCAGCCTGGGAGGTGGCCTTAAAACCAGCGGAGCCCCTCCAAGTTCTCATCACTATTCCAGACCCAAACCTTTCAGTTACACCTACCTATACAATAGCAGAAGAAAAATTTGCAGATGAACAACAAGCTATCCGAGAGCCATCCAGATAGTTGAAGATGCCTGATGGAAGGCTGATGATCTCAGAGGCCCTGGGTCAGACAATAATAGAACAGCTGTTCTATAGACAACTCATTTGGGCAAGTCCAAACTCACGACACTCCTCAGAAGTAGGTATTACATTCAAAAACTAAACACCTTACTTCTAGATGTTCTGCTTGCACCCAGGTAATGCTAAACAAATAGAGTGACTATGGGCATCAGAAAAAGAGGGTAAGTCCCTGGGGAACATTGGGACATGGACTTTACTGAAATACAACCCCTCTTGAATGGGTATAAGTACTTATTGGTCCTTATAGATACCTTCTCAGTGTGGGAAGAAGCCTTCTCCACCAGGTCTGAAACAGCTATAGTTGTTACTAAAATGTTGCTCCAGGATTTGATTCCTAAGTTTCGGTTACGTATGACAATTGGGTCAGACAGTGAGACTGCTTTTGTTGCAAAGGTCTCACAGGATTTGGCAAAAGTCTTAAATGTCAATTGGAAATTACATTTGCCCATAAGACCCAGAATTCCGGGCAGGTAGAGCAAATGAATTGGACCCTAAAGGAGTCCTTAACTAACTCTAGAAACTGGCGAGAGCTAGATACTACTTCTTCCTCTGGCCCTTTTAAGAGTTAGGTGTACCCCCTATGTGGAACAATTTACCCCATATGAAATCATGTTTGGAAGGCCCCTTCCACTTCCTCTTTGGCTATGTGTGGAGGGCACTGCATATGGAAGCCATCTTGAGCTATCCGCCATCTTGAGCTATCCACCACCTTGGAAACCATTAGGCTTCACTTCCTCACTGAGCAAACCGTTTCTCAGAAATCATGCGACCAACTGTTCTCCCCAGAAGCGGTTGGATTTCTAGGCAATGGGAGAGATCCACCAACACCAATGATTGGTTCATGCTGTTCTATCTCATTTGCATTTTGGGCACCCAATCAGTGCCCACCAGCCTGCATATAATTTGCCATTTTTTCCTCAATAAATGGAGGAAGAAGACTTGATCAGCACCTCGTATTGTATGTGCGTGTGTTTGTCCCATCTCTCACTCCCTCCCCCAGGGAACCTGTTCCACTGTCCCTTGGGTTGGGACACATGGCACCTGAACACGGACTTGGGTACGAGGGATCCAGTGAAGAGCTCCTGAGGAAGGCTCCAGTGCAGAGCAAGAAAGAAAATCTGGCAGAAAACAGAGGGGGATGGCGTAGACTCGTCCAGAAGGGGACGGCATAGACTCACCCAGAAGGGGACAACATGGACTCATCCTGAGAAAGGCCAGCAAAAAACATAGAAGGACAAAGAGAAGATGTCCTGGTAAGTATTTACTTATGTTTTATTTTAAGTACGGGTAATAATGGGACAAAAGCTTAGTCAGCACGAAATATCCGTTCAGAGCTTAATAGAAGCCCTTGCCATTATGGTTGTTAAGGGAGAGCAGATCATGCAAAATGATCAACCCCAGGAGGAGGCTATTGCCACCTCAGATCTAACCCAGGATTCTAAAATTGAAAAAGAACAGGGAGAGGATCTTATTTCCCTAGATAGTGAGGAAGAAGTTAAAAGCCCTGAAAGCGTGACAAAATCCCCAAAATCTAAAAAACTAGAAAAGAAAAACCACCTTAAGGCTCTACAAGAGCCAAAGAAAAACGAGTCATCAACTAGTTCAGAGGACATCCTAGAGGCCGAGGCTGATAAATATAATAACTCAAAATGGCCGTCAGAAAAAGAAACTTTCGAAACAAAGACTGTCATGTGCAATAACCCAAAATGACCGTCTGAACAAAAAACTTTAGAAACAAAGACTACTACGTGCAATAACCCAAAATGACCATCTGTTGTGGTTTGATCTTCCCGATTAAATTATGGGATATAATATTCAACTCCATACTTATCCCTACAATTAAGTTGGCCATTTTATTAGTTTTTCAGCTCTTATTTCTGTGTATGCATATTTAATTTTCCTGGTATAGCACTACCTTGAGAACTTCTTGGATATCTGGTCTGGTGTTGGTAAATTCTTTCAGGTTTTGTTTATCTGAGAATGTTCTTGTCTTTTCTTCCCATATGAAGGATAATCTTGCCAGATACAGTATTCTTGGTTGAAATTACTTTTCCCTTAACAATTGAATATATTTTCTTGTTCTTTTCTCGCTCACATTGTTTCCGATGAGAGGTCTGCTATTAGCCTGATGGGATATCCTTTGTAGGTAACTTGATGTTTTTCTCTTGCCAGTCTTAGTATCTTGTCTTTGTCTGTGGTTTTGGTCAACCTGGTTATAATGTATCTTGGAGAAGATCTTCTTGGGTTGATTCTATTTGTGGTCCTTTGCATTTCTATGGACTGGATCTTTGAGTGCCTCTGTAGGTTTGGAAAGTTTTTTTTTATTTACAGGATTTTATGGAATAGATTAAATGACCTTATGAGTCTCTTTACCTTCTGAAATACCAATTATCCAGATGTTTGGACATTTGATGGTATCTAATATTTCTTGTATATTATTCTTATTTTGGGGGGCAATTTTTTCAGTCTTTGTGGTGAATTTTTCTAGGTCACCAATTTTCTCTTCTACATCTGAGATTCTATTTTCTGTATGATCTTGTCTGCTTTTGATACTTTCAAGGGCGATTTTGACTTCCTTTATTGTAGCCTTCATCTCTAATGTCCATTTGATTCTTTTTTAAAGTGTGTAATTCCTCTTTTAGATCTTGCAAGAATTTTCTCACCTCCTGGAACTCGTCGACTCCTTTCTTCTGCCTCTTCCGCAGTTCATTTTCTCTCTTCTCTCCCATCTCTGTTAGCTTTGTCATTATGAATATTCTAAATTCTTTATCAGACATTTCCATGATTTCTATTGAACTGTCTATGGATGAAGAGGAATTATTCTTTTCCCTTGGAGGAGAGATATTTTCTTCTTTCCCATATTTTTTGTGGTCCTGCGGTGATTTCTAGTCATCTGATGGATGGCATGTTTCTTCCTAATTCTTGAAGTTCAATCTGAGCATTCAGGAGCATGTGGAAGGAGGTGATCTGGAATCTATTTGCTGTTCTGTTTTTATCCCTTTGTGCAGCAGATTCAGTGGATATTGAGGAATATATTAACTAATAGTATTTGGATGTTTGGCTGTGGTTCCCTTAGATCTGTCTAAAAACATGGAGTGGAGCTTGAGGAAAAGAGTGATTAGATAAAAGAAAAAGAAAAGAAAAAGAGAGAGAGAGAGAGGCAAACAAAACAAAAAAAACCAAAGAGACAGAGAGAAAAAGAAAAAAAGTTTAAAAAACAACCAAAAAAATTTATTTTATTTTTAAAAAAGGCAAAAACAAACAAACAAACAAAAAAACACACACCATGAAATCACTGGTTCTCAGGAGCCATGGAGGAGTCTTTTTCTGAAGGGCTGCCCCTTGATTCTCCACTCAAGTTTGTGGGATGGAGGCTGAATTATCAGTAGAAAATCTTCATTTCTCTTTTTTTCCTGAAATCACTATTTCTCAGGAGCCATGGAGTGTCCTGTCCCTTGTCTCTCCACTCAAGTTTGTGGGCTGGAGGCTGAATTATTAGTAGAAAATCCTTATTTCTCTCTTTTTTTTCATGAAATCATTAGTTCTCAGGAACCGTGGAATTTCCTATATTTCTTAATCACCCTCTTTCTCTTGGTTGGGACCAAAGGGATAGATTGGACCTGGGAGATATGAAATGTAGATGGAAAATTGTTAAATAATATTTATTCAATTGGGAATGTTACTTCATTTTACTCTGATACATGTAATCTTTTTATGATTGAATCCAATTCCAGTATGGGGGAACTGGACCCAATTTCCAGTGGGTCTGTTTGTTAGGGAAATCACATGAAAGGTTTTATTTCTGCTCAGGTCAAAGGAGGGACAACTATTTCTTAAACTCAGATTACTACTGTCCCTACTGGGGTTGTGAATCACTCATTCTAGGAGCCCTGAAGGCTAAAGCAACCTGGCAACCCAAGCAACCTGACCCGGATATAGAAAAAGAGAGACTCCTACCACCACCAAATTGTTGGCTGGGAGAATGTGATCCTTTAAACATTACTATTTGAAATCCAACAGATCCAAAGTGGTTCACATGATGTACTTGGGGAATATTCTTTTATGCTTTAGGAAGGGACCCTGGAGTGTTTTTACCATTCAAAAGTGGGTCCTGACCCAAGAGAAACCCCAAATAGATCCTCTAGAAAAATATGATGGACCAAAATGTCTTATGCCCAGCTTCCCCAGGTAAGTTGTTTAACACTCCCAGGCCTAAGATTTCTTTAACTACCCCAGCCCCCACAGGGGCCTCTCATCTAGCTATCCTCACTATAGTACACTGCCTCCTAAATTATTCCCAGCCTGCTCTGTTGGGAGATTGTTGGCTCTGTCTAGATACTTCCCCTCCATACTATGTAGGGGTGGGACAAGGGCTGCATATAAAAAGCACAATGGGCCTATGTGCTATCAGTTTCTCTCATCTGACCTTGAGTGATATTCAGGGTATTGGAACCAGTTTAGTGAGTCCAACTTTTAAAAATTCCACTTATTTGCAGTTCTCTAACTCTACCTATTTTGTAAATGAGACTAGCGTTAGTTATCAGGCTCCAAATCTCACTTGGTGGGCTTGTATAAACGGAATAGCTCGATTTATCCCCACTCCACATGTGGAATTTTGTGTCCTTGTCAAATCTTCCCCCACATGTCAATATGTTCTGGGGAAGCAGGCCAACATATGCTGTCTTCCCCACTAAACTGGGCATGCCAAAAGCAGATCCCCATTTTAATATCCTTACTTGTGGGATTGGGCATTGCCGGATCAGCTGCCATAGGAACTACTGCCCTGATCCAGGGAGACCAACACCTCCAGGAGCTATCCCGGTTAATTGATACCAATCTAGGTCTACTAGAGGAATTCATGGCTCACCTACAGGAACAAATAAATTCCCTGGCAGAAATTGCACTGCAAAATAGAAGAGGATTTGGCCTCTTAAATTCTTAAGGCAAAGAGGCCTTTGTGTACCTCCAGGAGAGAATTGCTGTGTATATGCAAATGAGTCTGGATTCATTCCAGATAGTCTATCACAGGTTTAAAAACACCTCAACCAATGGGAACAACAAAAACAGTCCAAAAGTTGGTCCCAAAAGATGTTTGATTGGTCTCCTTGGCTGACAATCCTGTTGTCAGCAGTAACTGGGCCAATCATTATAACTACTATAGGATTGTTAATTGGGCCATGTCTTCTTAAACTTCTGATCCAGTTTATTCAACAATGTATTCACTCAGTCAAACTCCTAATTTTAAGAGAATGGGACCAATCCCTTACTGTGGTGAGTCATGGATTTGACTCCATTCCATAAAAATCAGTGGGAAATGAAGTAGGCATGACTCCATCTTGAAAGAGTGCCTTCATCTTAAATGTTATGCTTCTCTTCTCTCACTGAAGTAGATAGGATCAACAGAAGCCCCACTCTTAGGTGCCTTAAGAAATAATCAGTGGTCAAGACCCTGTCTGGAGCCAGGGAAGCCATTAAGAGTTGATTGTGTTTAGGTAAGAATGGAACACATCCTTAGGTATGAAAAACCTGCTAGTTCTGCCTCTGTAACTGGCTTTGCTTTTTGCTTTGTAGAAAAACTCTACCCTCTACCCTTCCTAAGCTCCTACACTTTGTTCCTTTGTTCTTGTAAACCAACATGTCATCCCAAGGTAGATAGTGATTTTTGACCTATATAAACCCTTTTCTTCCTTTCACTCGGGGCTGTGGGTTTTTGAGAAACATGAGTCCCCCCATATGCCACCAGCTTAATCAATAATCTCCAATAAATTTGGCTATGTTTGGATGTCCTCTTATTTCTTATTGATTAGACTATAACATCATGAGCATGACAGCAGATAAATATAAAGTAGAAAAACTATGTTAGCTGCAGTGGGACAGGTGGTAGTGTCCTGTTCATTAGTTTTGAGGCTACATAGAATACCAGGGTTCAGATCCTGAGTCAATTTTAAATATGCTGGGGACATGTGCTCCCATGGTTCTGATGTGTATAAGGCTGGTTTTACTTGATTCTCTAGGGAACACCACTTGTCAACATGAAGGTTGACAGTGGTTACCCTAGCGATAGTCTCTGCTCTTCAGGGCTGTTATTCCTGCAGGTGAATTGTTCCAGAAACTTTGACTATGTCAACGTAAGTAAAGAACATGGGAAAAAAATCATACCCCATTGTCTCTCAAATTTGTTTTTTGCTTAATTCTATTTGAATCAAATTTATTTATACATGTTGCACTGAATAAGAACCAAATAAATCTTATATCACAAACTTGAAAAAAATAATAAAAACAAATTTTATTTTAGGGATAATTTCTTCACTACGACACTCTAACTACTATACCAAAATATAAACGAGGCAAGTTCAAATAAAAGGTAGCTAAAATGACTACAAATATTTGTTCCTGTTCATCATCTTGTACATGGTTCTTAAATTGCAAAGTGAATTTTATCTGATTTAAATAAAATTTTACATGCTCACAGTTTCAAATAGTAAACCATGTAATAGGCAATGTTGAAGCTCCATAGATTGTAATTTTATTTGTAATTTAATTTTCTTTTGACTTTGACTATAGAATAACTTAATGTGATAACAAAGATAAATATTCACCTTTGGCCTTTTTGTAAGTTATGGTACTGACTCGACTGCTCGCCTGGATAGTTTGATATATGAAGTACTTATGGAGTTGCTGAAAAAAAAAAAGAAAGAAACAGGCAAGCAGAAAGACACACAGACACAAAATGGGCTCTCAATTTACTATGTTCATTTAGGATGTAAAAATCATTAAAGAAATATTTCTTTAGATAACTTGGTTTTACAAAAAATTTCATGAATAGTAATGAAAATGGTTAGTTTAGGACATAAAAGGACTGCTTTCTATTTCACAGAATGGAGACCCTCAACTTGTTAGAGTGATTTTTTTTTGTCAGAATCTCTGTTACTTTTTTTAAATCAGCAGTCACAAATTCTGAATTGTTAGGCTGAATTTATGATCAGCGGCAGAATCAGAAGTGGCAAAGATGGAAGAACCAGAGTCAGGCTTGGGATTTAGCAAAGCCAATAAAATTTGTTCTGTGTAAAAGCTCTTGGGTGAGGTCTTGCTGTCTGAATAGAGACCATGGTAGTCACACCCAAAGGATTGCTGCTCATTCTCTTATAGGGGCCCTTGTCCAATGAGCAGTTGCCACAGCATCATGGCATCCTGTCCTGGCCAATGGGAGATGATGTTTCTGTTCAACTGGTGGTGAGTGCACCAAATGTGGAGGTTGGAAAAGACAACTGGTGGCCATACCAGATGCAGAAGGTGCGAAAGTTTCTGCCATGTTTCTCTTCTCTCCCCCCAGACCCTACATTCCGACCTTAAAAGGATAAGTGGTGATAACCACTCTGGTTGCTTTGGGCTGTTAAGGGGCATCGATTTGGGGCCCTCTGGTTGGAGGGTTTTGAGGAAGGGGTGCATGGGGTGCAGGAGAATCTGATTACCTGCCATTCAAGTGATGGTGGATGTGCGTTCCCTGAGAAAGCATAAAACAGAGGGCACAAAGGCCAGGATTAGACATAGCAGTATGATGGCTCCTAGAATGGGAGGATTCAGGGTAACAAGGATTTTAAAAGAGAGCCATGCATTTCTGCTTGTCTTTCATTTGCCCTCTGTGCCATTCTATCCCTGAGGGTTTTTACATGGTCCTGAACGATTCCTGATTCATTGATATAATAGCAGCATTATTCTCCCAGGAAGATGCATGTGCCTCCTTTTTCATCATTCAGAAGTTCCAGCGCCCATATATTTTGTAGGGCTACAGCTGCCACTGAGCTGACCTGTCACTGTAGGGACCCTAGAGAGGTAGTAATTATGACAATATCTTCAGAAAATTCTTTAGAAAGCTTTTTACAGAAGTGTATGGATGATGAGATGCCCCCTACCCCGGTTCCCACTCCCAGAGCCATTCTGGTCCTGACAAGGAGAGGAATGAGGGCCAAGCACTTGGAGTGGGCTGGGGTGAGGGGTGGAGTTAAGGCAACTTCCAGTTCTCTCTCAGTGCGGATAGATAGATTGGGAATGAGAAACACCAAGACACAGGAGGTTGAGTGGTAGGGCTGTGAGCAAGAGAACACAGTGCCTCTGCAGAGGATGAAAAATCCCAGTGGGGCGGGCATTGGGCAGAGGCAATGAGAGCCAAAGTGAGGTTAGACGTGTAGAGGAGAAAGATGAAGAATTGAGGAAAGGTAGTAGCATTGTGGGTACTGGTGTAGTTGACCTGGAATGAAGGTGGTACTGAAATGGCAATGATGATCAGTCTTGACAGTGGGAGGCAGAGCCAGCAAGAGTTATTTTGGATAGAATTCAGAGAGGCCAGAAAATGAAAAGTAAAGTTGATCAGCGCTGGCACTTGGGGACTTGGGGCAGGGGATGGCGAGATTATCAGGGCCAAAATTTTCTGGATTGATCATATAAGGGGTGGGTTATGATAAACTTTAAGTATTTCTATAATACCCCCAGGGTCTATACCATGGGCATCTATTTGGATACCTGCTGGTTGGACAGAGCCCGAGAGAGGCAGACAGATTCAGCTCCAGTATGGGCAGTAAAAGTCCCCCACTGTGTCACAGTCGCCCTTTTGTCAGTATTTAAGGCACAGATACTTGTGGTCAGTGGCATAGAAAGAGGTGTAGGACCCTCAGGCCCACCATTCTGGGGCCATAGCAGCACAGGCATCGAATTGTAGAATGATCAATGAAGAGCACCCATTCCAAGCCATCTTGTTGATAATACCTTGATTGCCCCATGTGTATCATACCTGGAATTCCCACACCATAACTGCCAAGACAGAGCCCATTCAAAAGGCCATGAGAAGAAGGAGGTAGGGCACGGCTAACCGCATGGGGAGGAGACAGCCCCAGTTAGCCAGTACAAATATTTTAGATTTAACATGATTCCCATGAGTGGGAGGTATAACACTGCTAGCAAAAGCCTTTTATAGAATACACATTTTGGTGGGGCCACTGCTGCCAGTCCAGCAGAAAGAACTAGGGCTAGTGTTATGGGGAGGGCCAGGAACAGGTAATTATAGGGGTAGGGTAGAAATGACAGCCTTCTGCTATGAAGGAAAGAAGAAGGTTTCTCTTAGAGTTGGGAAGTCTGTTTAATCAGAGTCTAGTAGGGCCAAGTAGGTAGATTTCCAGCTGGATTGAGAGGGTGCCCTCTTCAATCTAGAAAGGTGGTACCAGCAGGGCTGGCCCAATAGTTTAGCAGTGGTTGGGGTGGTGAGTATGACCATGTGGGGGCCTGACCATTTAGGTTGTAGGGATCATGAGGAGAGGTCTTTTACAGAAACCAAGTCCCCTGGATATAGTACTGTGGGGTACTCAGTGGAAGGGATCTGGAGTAGGGTCTGGTCAGCGTGTTCATGCAGGAGAGATAGGATGAGGGCCAAATAGGAAAGGTAGTCAGCCAAAAGTTGTGTTTGTGTGGGTAAATGATGGTTGATGAGGAAGGGCCTGCTGTAAAGTAGTTCAAATAGGCTGAGGCCAATGGGTTTCCGAGGGATAAGTGCAATGGGGAGCAAGCAATGGGGAGCAAGTCAGGCCACCCCTGGTGGAGTTCTAGTGTAAGTTTGGTAAGGTGTGTTTTGAGCAGGGCATTGGCCTTTTCTACTTTACCTGAGGACTGAGGTCTATGTGGAATATGGAGCCTCCAGATGATGTGTAAGGCTTCACTGACCTGCTGAATCACTTGTGAGATGAATGCTGGGCCATTATCAGACTGAATGTTGGTCAAGATCCAGAAGCGAGGGATGATGTGCTGGAAGAGAATGTTGGTCATGGTTTCAGGGGTCTTGTGGGTGTTAGGAAAGGACTCTATCCAACCTGAGAAAGTATCTACAAGAGTAAGAAGGCATTTAAAATGTTTGTATCAAGGCGTGTGGGTAAAATCAATTTGCCAGTCTTTGCAAGGGATGTGTCCCCAGAGTTGGTGGGTAGGGAACTGCGGATGGAGTCCTTGAGCTGGGATGATGTGGAAACACAAGGTTGAACAGGCATCATGAACAGCAGAGATCAGGGCGTGGAGAGAGGAGTAATAGAAGAGTGGCTGTGGGAACTGATATAGAGGTTACAGACCTATATGGAGGGAGTTATGAACATGGGTAAAGAGGTTGAGAGCCTAGGCATCTGGTAAGATCAGTTGGCCATCAGGAAGAGAAAGACATCTACTATCCAATTGGGTGGCTCTAAGGTCCTGTTGGTGGTGGGAGTTCTTATTGTGAATAGGAAGGTTGGATTGTTGGAAAGAAAAACAAGATAGGTTTAGAGTTAGAGGTGAGTTGTCTGGCCACTGAGTCAGCTCTGGTGTTGCCCATAGCTATTGGGTCTGTCAAGGTTTGATGTCCTTTGCAATCATTGGTACCTCAGCTGGGAGCTAGAGTGCCTGGAGCAAATCAGAAATTAAATCAGCATTGATTATGGGGGAGCCCTGTGCAGTAAGGAAACTGTGTTCTTTCCATAGGCTGCATGACTGTGAACAATGAGGAAGGCATGCTTGGAATCTGTGTAGATGTTGACCCTTTTGTCCTTAGACAGATGCAGGGCCCTGATGAGGGCATAAAGTTCAGCCCGCTAAGACATAGTTCTCAGTGGGAGAGTGTCTGCCTCCAAGGTGGAGTCCGGAGTGACTTTGGTGTATGCCACCTTCCAGGAGCCCTGGGGCATTGGTCACAAACTTCCATCTACAAACAAGGTAAAGGTGGGGTCTTTTATAGGGATGGCCTCAAGCGTGGAACGCACCAGATGAGAGAGATCAATTACCTTGAGACAGGAGTGAGGCAGGGTGTCATCTGAGGAGGAAGCTAGACTAAGTGAAAAAAGAGTGGGGGTATTGAGTGGTGGACAGCATTAGAGGGTTAATGGAGGGATTTTTGATGAAGAGGAGGTGGATCTCTTGGATCCATGAAGGACAGAGGATAGGGAGAATGCAATGACTTGGGTCCTGAAAGTGGTAGGCAGAGAGAACTGTAAGAGGCTGGAAAAGGGTGAGTTTAAGAGCCTTCTTGGTTATGATGGCTGCTGCTGCCAGGACCTGACGGCAGGGTTGCCAACCACAGACCATCCTATCCAGCTGCTGAGAGAGATAGGAGATGGGGCGATATGTGGGACCAATAGGGTGGGCCAGGATTCCAGCAGCCACCCCCAAACATTCATCCACAAAGAGAACAAAAGGAAGGGTTGGATTGGGCAAGGATAAGAGGGGGATGTGAGAAGAACCTGAAAAATATGGCAGAAATAAGAAGCAACAGTTCTCAGGGAAGAGAGGCCCCTACCGGGGATTCTTTACCTTCCTGATATAAAGGGTGAGTCAAAAATGCAAAGTTAGGAATCCAATATCTAAAAAATCCCACAAAGCCTAAAAATGACTGGATGGCACCAGCCATGAGAGGCAGTTGAAGAGTCTTAATGGCCTAAAGCTGGTCTGTCGTAAGAGCTCTAGTCATCGGAGTCAGGGAGACTCCCAGGTATGTAACTATTGTACTAAACAGCTGGATCTTTGAGGGGGAAAACTGATATCCTTTGGCAGCCAGGAAATTAAGGAGGGTGGCTGTCTGTGCTTGTGAATCCTATAGCAAGGGGCTGCAGATAAGCAAGTCATCCACGTATTGGAGAACCTTAGAAGGATGAAGGGGACAGTTCATGAGGTCTTTCACTAGGGCTAGACCGAAGAGATGACGACTGTTACAAAAGCCCTGAGGCAAGATGGTCCAAGTAAGCTATTGGGAGATATTAGTATCTGGGTCCTCCCAAGTAAAAGTGAAAAGGAGGTAGGAGTCTGAAAGGAGTGGGATAGTGAAAAAGTGTCCTTGAGGTCCAGGACTGAAAAGTGGGTAGTGGAGGGAGGGATGTGCAAAAGGAGGGTTAAGGATTACTGAGTGTAGGGGGATGACAGATGAATTAATTATGCAAAGATCTTGGACTAAACTGTAGTCACCATTAGGCTTTTTGATGGGAAGAATGAGTGTTGTAGGGAGGAGCCATGGAGATGAGGAGGCTGTGCTGTAGGAGTTGAATGATGATAGATTTGAGCCCCAGTCAGTGAGTTCTAGAGATAGGAAACTATGGGTGAGAGGGAAAGACTGAAGGGTCTTTGAGTTTGATGAGTATTGGAGTATGGTGAGAAGCAACAGAAGGGGAGGAAGTGTCCCATACCATAAGGTTGATCTGGTTTGGAGAGATGGGTGGGGGAGGGGAATTAGGCCCAGTGGGGGAACAGGCGGCCTGGCAGAGGAGGCCAAGAAAGGGGGAGGAGTTAAATTGAAGGGTGACATGTAACTTTGCAAGGATATCATGGCCTAGGAGGGATGTGGGGCATGTAGGAATGACAAGAAAAGAGTGGGTACATTTTTCTGAGGTGGTAGGTTAAGGGCACCATAGAGAGAGACATGAGGGCCACCATCAATACCCACAATAGAGACCTCCGAGGATAACAAGGGGCCAAGGCATGTTGGGAGGATGGAGTAGGTAGCCCCCGTGTCCATAAGGAAGGCGAATGACTTACTCACTACCTGGAGCTGGACCCTGGGCTCAGCAAGGTAATCGGGGTGCTCAAGTTTAGGGCCCATCAATCCTTAGCCAGTCCCATCATGGTCAGGTCAAAATCAGGGTGGTGGATCTCTCATTGGTATGTAGGCACTGGGAATATATCCTGTCTCCCTCTTTTAGGGCAGTCAGAGCCCCAGTGACCCATTTTGCCACATCCTGTCCAAGGTTTAGTGGGTGGCCTGGGATCTGGGCATTCACGGGCCCAGTGGCCTGGCTTGCCACATTTGAAGCAGTTTCCCAGGGGAAGACTGCATATAGGGATTCCTTTCTGAGGTTCCAGCTGCAGGGCAGCCACCAGGGCTTGGGCTTGCATTGTAGCCACCTGTTTGGCCTGTTTGTGATGAGTTACCTCAGCGTCCTCCTCTCAGGAATTGAAAACTTTAATTGGCATGTTCACCAGGTCTTGTATGGGAGTCTGAAGGCCCCGTTCAGCCTTTTCGAGTTTTTCTTTGATATCAGGGGCTGACTAGGTGATGAAGTGGGTGGCTAGAACTACTGCCCCAGCAGTATCTCCCAAGGAGAGTTGGGTATGGAGATGCATAGCCTCAGTCAGGCGGCTCAAAAATATGTCTGGATTCACTTCCTGGTCCTGGGTGATTTTTTACAATTTGTCATAATTCACTACTTTTTGGGCTGCTTGTTCCATTCCTGCCATAAGGCATCGCAACATGTAGTCACAACACCAGCAGCCAGGGTCACCTTCCTGATATCTCTAGCCGGGATCAGCCATGGAAATTGCCTCAGTACCTACTGCTTTGATGGCATCCGACATGTGGGCTCTGTCAGCATACTCTCTTCCTGCTGCCTGTACCCAATCACACTCGTCTGCCATCATGGTGGATGTCATAATTATGTGGACGTCATGCCAGGTGAGGTCATAGACCTGTGCAAGATATCCAAATTCTTTGATGAATTGGGTGGGGTTGGCAGAGAAGGAACCCAAGCACCTTTCAATGGCAAACAGATCCACGAGAGAAAAGGGGACATGGACTCGAATGACTCCCTCAGCCCCTGCCACCTCCTATAGGGGGGCCATGGCCTGGAAGGGGGGGTCATTTGAGTGTGTTTGACCAGCAATAGGGGAAGACAGGGAGACTGTTAGCCAAGGGGGTTAGAAGGATTTTTGTGATGGGGGGTGGGAGCAGAGGGTTCTGGGAAATCTGATGGGGGGTTGGAAGGAGATCTCAGAGGTTTGGAGAGAGATTCTGAGAGAACAATGAGAGCAGAGGATTCAGGGAATTCAGAATTTTCCTTGGAAATGCTTGGAGTGGGTTTTTGGCCCTCTCCTGCCTTAGCAAGCAAAATTTGGTAGGAAGAGCAAGAAGTACAGAGGTGGGGGCGAAAGCGCAGATACCAAAATGCCTGAACATATGGGACCACCACCCATTTGCCACTACTCTGACAAAAAATTGGTAAGATTGGTCAAGACATTTAAATTAAAAGTGCCCTAAGGTGGCCAGATTGATCCATTGTTTAGTGAACACTTGGGCCAAGCTGTGGTCGACAGGAAGACCAGGCGCCGTTTTAACTGTTCAGTCTGATTATACCCCAGCTCTTTCCAATTGAAGAGGACACACCCTAAAGGTGTTTTGGGGTCATGTTTGGAAGGAAGCAGCAGACCCCATGGTGAATTAGACCTTGGGTGGAGAAGATGAGCCAAGAGGCGTCTTTCTTGAGTACAATCCCTCTAAGGACAGGAAGGTGAAGGAAAGTGTCATTCAGTTGTCCCCAAGGTGAGATGATCCTTAGGGTACCCCTGGGGCACTTGGAATGGATGGGGAGTGATCCTGGCATGGTTGCGACTACAGACAGGCAAATTCCAGAGGTCCAAAGATAGTATGGGGTCGCTTACCTTCCCAACTGGATGACTGTGTGAGAGGTTTGATGGAGAGATTCTAACCAAGAGGCATCCAGCTCCCCCCAGGTTTCAGCACCAGATGTTAGGCCGGATTTATGATAGGCAATGGAGTCAGAGGGGGCAAAGATGGAAGAACCAGAGTCAGCCTTGGGACTTAGCAAAACCAGTAAAATTTATTCTGTGAAAAGGCTCTCAGATGAGGTCCTGCTGTCTGAACAGAGGCTGGAGGGGTCACCTCCAAAAGATTGCTGCTCATTCTCTTATAGGGGCTCTTGTCCAATGAGCGGTTGCCACAGCATCATGGCATCCTGTCCTGGCCAATGGGAGACAGTGTTTCTGTTCAACTGGTGGCAGGCATGCTAAATACAGAGGGAGAGAAAGTCCATTGGTGGCTGCACCAGATGCGGAAGGTGGGAAAGTTTCTGCCATGTTTCTCTTTCCTACCCCCATACCCTACATGAATGTCTTTACATTTCTATATTTTTTATTAAGTTAAACCTTCTTTAAAGTTTTTCATATGTAAAAGAATTTATCAGAAAAAGAATTACTTTTCAGGTAGTTATTTAAAAATTCAGGTTAGGAGTTCACTGTTTCAATAATCAGGCTGAGAAACAGTCATAATATTGTGAATGGGAGATATGGAGAATATAACCTTCTAAAACTAAAATTGCAGAATGTCAGAAGTGGAAAGGATATTAGCCATTACAAAATCTCCTAAATTAAGAATATTTGCATTTTAAAGGTGGAAGGATTTTGTACAGATAAAAAGGCCTTAAAGCCCTAAAGGAATAAACTCGTAATACCAGTGATATTCAAACTTTGGAATGAGAGGTTGCTCACCTTTGACTCTTACAAGGCAAAGAGAACTATGTGTTTATAGAAGGTGGATGGAGATGTAGCAATTGTTTACCATATCATATAAAAGTGTTTTAAGCTTCTTTTCTTTCACATTTTGAATAAATTACAGAAAGATAAAAGGGACTGAGTGAAAACCACAAAGCAAGAAAGCACAGGGCTTGTATAAATTATTGTTAATAATATTAAGTTGTCAGAAAAGTTATGATACATTTTTGCATAAAAACATAGAAAATAATACATTCTGACTTTTTTGACAACCCCATATTTGGCTATGATAATGTCAAATTCCTGAAAATTAACATTTAGCATGGAACTAATCCAAATGCCCCCAAAGGAGGAATGGATTGAAAAACTGTGACACATATACTCTATGGAATACTACTCAGCCATAAAAACCAACGGAATCCTGGCTTTTGACAGAAAGTGGAAAAATATGGAAGATTTACTGCTGAGTGAGGCAAGTCAGGCTATGAAGGAGAGACATTGTATGTCTCCACTTAACATATACCGAACGTCTGCACTCTATGACTGAAACTGATTGACTAATGGTTGTACAAACCAAGATATGGGTGTGAATGTCAGATGAGATGTATGTGGAGAAGTGGGGCCTAATGAAGGACATTTGGAGAAGGGATACAGAGGTAGAACATTGACGGGATGGGGAGGTGTGCTGTTATCGGTTGAAGATATTTTGATCAACGGGACTGGGGAGACATGTTCACATATTGAAATGCTCACATTGTAAGCTAAACAATGCAATTGAATGTATATACAAAAAGAAATAAATAAAAAATAAAAAAAAAAGATTTAAACAGCCTGGGTTTGCATTTGGAACTTGGGGCACATCAGCTGAACAGCACCTAGGCCTTCTGTGCACAAGCTATAAGCCTGAAGGCTTTGGCTCTGGTTCCAGTGGGCCTCTCCATGTAAGTACCATCACACCCCCACCAGGTATGCATTTGGGACTCAAGGCACATTGGCTGTACTGCTGTGTGACCTGCATTCTGAGAGCCCACTGCCCACTGGGAGACCTTGTCTCTGCTCCTTCCACTTGGTTTGCCATCAGAACTGAGGGCTTTCTAACCCATGTGCTGCACACCAACTGGAGCCTCTTTACTAAGTCATATATCCATTGCACATCCCCAGCTAACCAGAAACTGAAACATTGAAAGAGAAACTGAAATTATCAATATAGCAACTGAAGCTGCCTAAATAAATTTTATCTGCTCTAATCTGGAAGACACAACCAATAAATAGGAAGAAGTGAATACTGCATTTGATGACCAAAAACAAACCCAGAGACAGAAGAAACATAAGAAAACAAGGA
>NW_006200562.1:79638-88606 GCF_000334495.1 Tupaia belangeri chinensis
CAATGAACAACATGAAAGAATTCACAGAAATGTCAGAAAAAGAATTCCAAATATTCACTGTGACAAAGTCAATGAGATATAAGAGAGAACAGAAATTAATTCCAGAAAATGAGAAGATCATTCTGGGAAATAAAGAAAGTAATAGACACCTTAAAAAAGAATCAAACAAGAAATTGAAAATGACACTAAAAAATGGAAAGACATCCCATGTTCATGGATTGGAAGAATTAATATAATCAAAATGGCAATTCTACCCAAATTAATCTACCTATTTAATGCAATACCAATCAAAGTACAAGAAACATTCTTCACAGATCTAGAAAAGACAATCATAAAATATGTCTGGAATCATGAAAGACCCCATATTGCCAAAGCAATTCTACACAAGAAGAGTGGAGTGGGTGACATCTCACTCCACGACCCAAAAATATACTACATAGCTGTGGTAATCAAAACAGCATGGTACTGCCACAGAAACAGACAGGTGGACCAATGCAACAGAATAGAGTCCCCAGAAATGAATGCCCAAACATATAGTCAACTGATCTTTGACAAGGGGTACCAGTCAATCCAGTGGGAAAAGGAAAGCCTCTTTAGCAAGTGGTGCTGAAAAAACTGGATTTCCACTTGCAGAAAGATGAATCTGAACCCCTACCTCTCACCTTTGACAAAAATCAAGTCAATGTGGATCAAGGATCTAAATCTAAGACCTCAAACTATGAAGCTGCTCCTGGAAAACACTGGGGAAACTCTGGGAGACAGTGGGATTACATCAAACTAAGAAGTTTCTCCATGACAAAAGACACAGTAATTAGTGTGAATCAACAGCCCTCAGAATGGGAAAATATTTTTGTAAATTTTGCATCAGATAAGGGAGTGATAACCAGAATACACAAGGAACTAAAGAAGCTGTATGGAAAAAAGATATCAACCCCATTAAAAGATGGGAGAAGGAGTTGAAAAAAACACTCTCTAAAGATAACATATGAATAGCCAAAAGGCATATGAAAAAATGTTCAACATCCCTCATTGTAAGGGAAATGTAGATAAAAACAACAATGAGGTACCACCTAACCCCAGTCAAAATGTCTAAGATTTAAAAAAACAAAAAACAGAAAATGATAAGTGTTGACCAGGGTGTGATGAAAGGGGAACTCTTTTACATTGCTGGTGGGAATGTAAATTGGTCCAGCCACTTTGGAGAACAATTTGGAGATTCTTCAAAAATCTACAAATAGGGAACCAGGGGTTAGCGTAATGGCTATGGACTCCCACGTAGGTGACCGCAGTTTGCGTCCCAGACCTGGTGGGTTAAAACTCATGCTGGGTGTGTGTGCATGCATGCCCAAGATCCCGAGAGGAGAATGGAGGAGAAGGGATTGCAGCATGACCATCCCCCCAGGGGGTGATTTCTCGCTTTCTGTCTCTATGTCTCTGTCTGTCTGGCGAGCGCACACGCCCTAAAGCGAAAACGTCTCCTAAAAAAAAAAATCTACAAATAGGTCTACCATATTATCCAGCAATCCCACTCCTCAGTATCTACCCAAAAGACAGAAGAATTCTTCATTGGAAAAGTGCTTGCACATTGATGTTTATTGTGGCACTATTCATGATTGTTAAGTCATGGAACCAACCCAAATGCCACCATATGGAGGAATGGATTGAAAAACTGTGGCACATATACTCTATGGAATACTACTCAGCCATAAAAACCAACAGAACCCTGGCTTTTGACAGAAAGTGGAAGAATATGGAAGATTTACTGCTGACTGAGGCAAGCCAGGCTATGAAGGAGAGACATTGTATGTCTCCACTTAACATATGCCGAATATCTGCACTCTATGACTGAAACTGATTAGCCAACGGTTGAACAAACACTAGAGATGGGTGTGAATGTCAGATGAGGTGTATATTGAGGAGTGAGGCCTAACGAAGGTCATTTGGAGAAGGGATATGGAGGTAGAGCATTGACGAGATGGGGAGGTGTGGTGTTATCGGTTGAAGATATTTTGATCAACGGGACTGGGGAGAAATGTTCACATATTGAAATGCTCACATTGTAAGCTAAACAATGTGATTAAATGTATACACACAAATAAATTAATTAATTAAAAAAATAATCAAACAAAACTGGAAATTGAGAAAACAAATACAATAATTTTTTGAGAGGTTTTTGCTATAGAGTGTGTGCACTCACCAGAAAGACAAAGAGAGACAGAGAGATAGAAAGTGAGAAATCACCCTCCAGGGGGGATGACCATGCCGCAATCCCTTCTCCTTCATTCTCCTCTCAGGATCTTGGGTGTGCATACACACGCACCTGGCATGAGTTTAAGCCACCGGGTCCAGGACTTGAACCATGGTCAACTACATGGGAGTTCAGCAACATATCCATTATGCTAACTGCTGGTCCCTAAATACAAGAATTTAACATCTCTCTCCAAAGCATTAAAAACATATTGGACCATGGAAAGGAAAGAATTTCTGAACCTGAAGACAAAGTCTCCAACATAGACCAAATCACCAAAAAAAAAAAAAAAAAAAAAAATGAAGACAACATACAGGAAATTCTAGACACCATGAAATGCTGAAACACCTTTATGAGTATTCTAGAATATGAAGAATCTGGTAAAGGCATGAAAAACCTCTTTTATGAAATACTATCTGAAAAACTTTCCAAATCTAGATAAGTATAAAGAAATTTAGACTCAAGAAATATTCTGTTCCATTAATATATATATATATATATATTGTTTTTCTGGCAGAACCATACTGTTTTGATTCTTATAGCTTTGTAATATAACTTGAAGTCAGGAAATGTGATGCTTTCAGTTTTGTTCTTCCATCTAAATATTGTATTGGCTATTCAGGTTCTTTTCTGGTTCCATATGGATTTTAGGATGAATTTTATATTTATATTTAAAATATGGCATTTTGATAAAAAAATAATAACTCCAAATATAATCAACATAAAATTATCTTTCCTCTGGCACATCATTGCTGGGTTGGCAAATAGCAAAGATAAAGACAAGATACTAGAAAAGTAAAAGAAAAACATAAAATTACTTACAAAGATTATCTTATACGGCTAACATCATGACAAACCCATAGCTAACATCTTACTGAAAGCTTTCAGCTTTTCTACTAAAAACTGGAACAAGGAAAGGCTGCCCACTTACTTCAGTCCTTTTCAACATGGTAGTGGAAGTCCTAGTCAATGCAATCAGACAAGAAATTCAAATAAAAGTCATTCAAACAGAAAAAAATAAGAAGTAAAATTATTTCTACTTTCAGATTACATGATTATATACATAGAAAGTCCAAAATAATAACCTAAAACATTCTGGACATGATAAATGAATAAAGTGGTAGGATACAAAAATCAACATACAAAAATCTATAGCATTTCTATACACTGACAACAAACAGATTGAGGTAGAATTGAGGAAAGCAATCCTATTTATAATAGCCACAAAAGAACATAAGACACGTAGGAATAAACCTAACCAAAGAAGTGAAAGACCTCTGCAAGAAAGACTACAAAACATTTTAAAAAGAAATAGAAAATGATACAAAAAAAGTGAAAACCATCTAATGTTCTGGGTTGGAAGATTTAATATAAACAAAATGGCAATCTTACCCAAATTAGTCTACAAATTCAATGCAATTTTATTCAAAAGACCAGAGATATTTCTCAAAGAAACAGAAAATCAATCATAATTCATCTGGAATCATAAAGGGCCCTGTATCACCAAAGCAATACTGTGCAAAAAAAATTAATAATAATAATAATTAGGAGGCATCTCCCTTTCTGACCTCAAAATACATTACAAAGCTGTGTTAGTCAAAACAGCATGGTATTGACACAAAAACAGACAGGTAAACAAGTGGAACAGAATTGAGAACCTGTAAATAAATCCCAAAACATACAGCCAACTGATTTTTGACAACTGGCACAATCCAGTTTGGAAAATAATCTCTTCAGCAAAAATGGTGCTGGAAAAACTGGTTTTCTACTTGCAGAAAAATAAAAACTGGACACCTATCTCTCATCATTAATAAAAATAAACTCAGAATAGATCAAGGAGCTAAACATTAAATCTCAAAGTATAAAAGCACTGGTGAAAAACACAGGGAAAATTCTCAGAGACATTGAAGTAGACTTCAAAAGACTTCTTAAAGAAGACCCTCTAAACACAGGCAATAGTCTCAAAATAGACAAGTGGGACTACCTTATGCTAAAAAGATTTTGCACAGCTAATAATTCTTTAATTATAGTGAGGAGACAACCCTCAGAATGAGAGATTATATTTGCAAAATATGCCTCTTGTAAGGGACTGATAACCAGAATATACAAGGAACATAAGCATTTATCCACAAAGACATAATCCAGTTAAAATAAACATTGATGTGCAAGCAAAAAAAAAAAAAAGATAAAAGGATGAGCAAATAAGCTGAACAGATAATTCTCCAAAGAAGACATACAAATAGCCAAAAAAACATATGAAAACATGCTCAACATCTCTTATCATAAGTGAAATGCAGATCAAACCCTCAATGAGATACTACTTAAACCCAACCTGAATGGATGAAATTAAAAAAAAAAATGGTAAGTGCTGGTGAGACTGTGGTGTAAAGGGAACTCTCTTACGCTGTTGAAGGGTATGCAAATTAGTACAACCATTGTGGAGAATTATATGGAGCTTCCTTAGAAACCTACAACTAGAACTCCCTATGACCCAGTAATCCCACTCTTAGCTATCTACCCCCAGAGGACAGGAAAACCCTCAATCAGAAAAACACTTGCACTCCCAAGCTTATTGCAGCATTACTTACAATTGCTAGGACATGAAATCAACCCAGATGGCCAAGAACAGACAAGCCATTTGAAAAAATGTGGGACATGTACTCTATGGAATACTATTCAGTAATGTCATTCCTGGTATTGCATACAAAGTGGAAGAATATAGAAGAATTCGAGATCAGCAGATGGCGTAATGGCTATGTCGCTGAATTCTCATGTAGTTGACCACAGTTCGAGTCCTGGACCCAGTGGCTTAAGCTCACGTGCACATGTGCATGCATACCCAACATCCCAAGAGGAGAATGGAGGAGAAGGGATTGCAGTGTGGCCATCCCCCCTGGGAGTGATTTCTCACTTTCTGTCTCTCTGTCTCTCTCTATCTTTCTGGAGAGAGCATGTGCCCTTTTTGCCCTATAGCAAAAAGCTCTCAGGAAAAAAAAAAAGAATATAGAAGAATTAATGTTAAGTGAACAAGCCAGCCTATGAAAGACAGGATAGAATGTCCCTGCTCAATATATATTGAATGTCAGTGTTCTATATCACAAACTAAATGATTGGAAGGCATAATAGCCAAGAAGTCAACTGTAGATACTAGAGAGAGTATTGGGGGTGTGTGTGGGGGGAACAATAGGGGTGAATAATATGCTGTTGGAGGGAAGGGATCAGAGAAAAATCAGACAACACATTTAATTGACACAAAATAAAAAGTTATCTTTTGATGATAATGTATATGGTAATGTCTTTGACTTGACTAATATACACTGCATTTATGCCAAGAAAAAAAAAACATGTTGTACAGTAATTAAATAGAAAAAAAGAAAGAATGAAATAACATAGGTGGTTTAGGGCAGTGAAAAGACTTTGTATTGTACTACAATGGTGGATACATGCCATTAGACATTTGTCCAAAGCCATAGAATATAAAACACCAAGAGTGGACTCTAATATAAACTATAGACTTTGGAGGGCAATGGTGCATCAATGTAGTTTCACCAATTGTGACAAACATACAGGTTTAGTAAAAAATGATGATAATGGGGGAGGCTATGCATGTGTGGGGGTAAGGGGTATGTGCGAATTATTTGTACATAATATTGGTTGTAAGGGGTATTTGAGAATTATTTGTACATAATATTGGTTTTGCTAGAAATCAAATATTGCTCCAAAACAAAAGCCTTATATAAAAGGGGGGGGGGACAGAGGTTAGGGGTGACAAGGACAACAAGTAAAGGAGTTATACAAATGCCACTCCTAACAATGCTGTTTGTTACTTAATGCTTTATAAAATGTAAATGATGAAAGCCTTGGTGAATGAATTAAAGATAGCTTTCTAAGTGTCTGGCACTGTGTTCATATTAATTAAGATTTTGTTCGGGTGCAAGCAAAAGAGAATCTGAGTAGCAAAAATTTAAATAGCTATAGACTTTTTACATTTATTTTTAAATCATATAAACAATTGAAATACAGAAGTTTACTGGTTATGGTTAAATACTTTAATATTTTTGTGATTTATTGGGGCCTTTCTGTCTTGGCCACAGGGACAGTAGATATCATATCTACTGTTCTAGACAGTTCTGTTGATAATCACTGAATATACTTGAAATTTATTTATAAGAATAGAGATTTATTCAGACCATGGTTTTGAGACTTAAGGTCCAGAGGTATCTTTATTATTGTATTGTTAAATGAAATAACTGAAGCTGTATAATTTTATAAAGAAATACAGGTGGGGCCGGCCAATGATGTCTTGGCTAAGATAGCTGGATCTCATATGGCCAACTGTGCAGTGCAAGTTCTGGACCTGGTGAATAGAAAAACACTGGGCATGTGTGTATGTGTACCCAAAATCATGAGAGGAGAATGGAGGAGAAGGGATATTGGCATGGTCATCATCCCCTCCCCCAGGAGCTATGATATATTGAGCAGCCTTTCTGTTCATAAGTTCCTGAATATCATTCAGGTCTCATTCCCTCTGCCTGTGTACCCACCGGAACTTAACCATAGGAGCCTTAATTACTCTAATCACTTTATTAGACCTCACCCTGGGACACCATGAAGGAATTAAGTTTTCAGTTAACACTCTTACAGAACAATCAAGTTCCAACACATTACTTTTTAGGAAATATCCATACTCAGAAATAGGAACTTATAGGGGACAAACTATTGTCAAAACTGTAACAAGGGGCCACATATGGTGGAAACCTTCTGGCAGCTTTACAGCATGGTGGAAGTCAGGATTGCTTGTGTCTGTGTCCACTTGTGTCTGTTCTTGTCTCATTCCCTTAATTTATAAAATCACAAGGAGTCAATCATGCCCTCCCATCACCTTAATTGAATTGCCTCTCAAAGGCCCCACCTTTCATTACAATAGTAGAATTAATTTTTGCTCTCTTAATCCTGTCATAACAAAATCTCAGTACACTGAGATTTTGGGGGGACATTCAAACTATTGTACCAACATTCATATAAGAAGAATATGGAAGAATAAACTGGACTTCATTCACTTTGGTAAGGAAATTTAAAAATTTTTTATGCTCAGATATCCCTAAACATACTACTAACCAGACATCTTACATCCCACTGTGGCTTCTTTTAACTGCAAGGGAGGCTGGGGAAATATTTGACTCTTTAGCTTCAGTGGCAAGAGGCAAAAAGATAGGAGGGGGTTAGAAATGACTCTCTTTTTTTTGGAGAGGTTTTCGCTGTAGGGCGCGTGCGCTCGCAAGACAGACAGAGAGAGACATAGAGACAGAAAGCGAGAAATCACCCCCCAGGAGGGTTAGTCACGCTGCAATCCCTTCTCCTCCATTTTCCTCTCGGGATCTTGGGCACGCACGCACATGCGCCTGGCGTGAGTTCTGAGTCACCGGGTCCAGGATGCGAACCACGGTCGACTACGTGGGAGTCCAGTGACATAGCCATTATGCTAACTGCTGGTTCCCAGAAATGACTCTTAAGAAGCCAATCAATAGTGTTCTAAATGTTCTAAGGCATAGAGGTATGAATGAATATCCAAAGTAGACAGATGACCAGGAAAAAGGCTATCAGAAAGCACTAAGTAGTTTGGGGTGTTTACTTTAGAGTGTAGACTTGAATTTTTATGTTAAATGCTTTATTATAAAATAATGTAGGGCCATAGATTTGAAGAAGCAGGAAAGCAAGAAGAAAGGAAGAAAGAAAGAAGTCCATGGCTTTAATGTCTCTACCAAAACTCATGTTAAAATTTAATATACTTTGCAAATCAATAAGAGGGTGGAAACTAAATCTGACTATGGTATTAAGAGGTGGGATCTTTGAGAGGTTATTAGTATTAGATAACATAATCAGGGTGTGACTCCCATGATTGAATACTCATGGATTTATAAGCAGCAGCAGAGAAATCAGAACTGACACACATGCCCTCTTGCCACATGATGCCTTCTGTCATGGACCTTCACCAGATGCTGATACTAGGCTCTTGTACTTTCCAGCCTCCAAAACTATGAGCTAAATAGACCTCTGTTCTTTGTAAATTTCCCCAATCTCAGATATTTTGTTACAGCAGCACAAAACTGCTTAAAACAAATGAATAAAATTATAATTTATTGAATTTTATGCTCTGGGCCCTTTGGTACATGTTTTGTATACATTATTGTCTCTATTAAAATATGTACTCTTAAAATATGATTAAAATAAGATCACAGTTTTTAAAAATAAAGCTGGGCAGTCCCCATAGTGCAGTGGTTAGGCACTATGCATAAGGTGCTGGATCCCACATGGCCAAAACTGCTTCAAATCCTGGCTCTGGTGGTGGCTTGTAAAACATCCTGGATGTTGGGGCCAGCAAGTGGTGTGGTGGTTAAAGGCACTGGACTCCCACATGTCCAACCACGCTTCAAGTCTCAGACCTGGTGGCTTGCTTTCTCACTTCCCCTCTCTCTCTCTCTCTGATCAAACTGAAAAAAAATAATGATAATAATAATAAATAAAGTTAAATAAAATAATTCTAAAACAACCCCCAAAACATCCTGGATGTATTTGTGTGCATAGCCCAAATCTGGATGGTGGAGAAATGAACAAAAAAGAGTTGGGCTATGATCACGCTCCACTGGGGAGTGGTTTCTTTATTTCTCTTTCTGTTAAGGACCAATAAAAAGAAAACAAAACAAACTGATTAAAAGGAAG
>NW_006200562.1:88677-121572 GCF_000334495.1 Tupaia belangeri chinensis
CTTTTTTTTAACTCACTTTATTGAGGTATGACTGACATGTAAAAAGCAATATACATTTAATACACATATCTCAATAAATGTGGAGATAAATATACAACTATGAAACTCTCACCACCATCAGGGCTATAAACATATCCATTACTTCCTTTACAGTGTATAACTTTTTTTTCCAGAGCTATTACCATGCATATCAGTTAAGACAAAGGTATTACTGTATACATCAACATCAGTAAATAGCTTCTCATTACTTTTAGATTTTATCTTTTATTTCTTTTTACATTTTTCCACAAACATTTACTTTACATATCAAAATTTTTTGCTGATACTCCACAATTCTTGACAGTTAATAAACAACTTTCAATATTTCAAAATGCTGAATTTTAAAGATAATGTTCAAAACGTTTCTTATAATTTTGTTTGTCACTCTATAACAACAGAGACAGTATGGTTTTATATATTTTTTGAGAAAATATTTACATATCAACTACTCAAACTGTTGAAAAGCAAATGCCCAGCACACAAGTCACACATAAAGCTCTTCAGTTCAGCCCTGCCTACCAAGTATTCTGTGATATACCATCTGCTAGCAAAGATCAATCTCTTTTTCTTCCTTCAATGTCTTTCTCAAGATAATCCTCTGATGTGGTTGCTCTTTTACAATCTCTACTGATTACAATGTTGGGTTGTAAAAGTCCAGGTTATTTTATGTTATAAATTCTTTCATATATCTTCTCTAATCCTCTCTGCGCAGAACTATTTATGGTGCCAGGTCATCTTTCTAAGAGCTTCTGTTGGCTTACCTGAGACCCACCTTAGTCCCATAGTTTCCTGATTAATCTTCAGATATGACATTCCAGTCAAAGCCCTGTCCAATAATGAGTATTTCCAATTTATGATTCAATGCAACAAGCATTATTGAACTTATGCAAAAAACCTTTCTGCCACAAAATGAGAATACTTCCAAATATTTTCCAATTCCTGAGGGGTCATAAAGGAAGAAAAGTTTATGTTTCCACTAAAAGAAACAAACAAGAAAATTATTTAACAAATCGCTGAACCTATCAACAACTCAGAAGAAAATAAAATGCTTAATTTGGGAAAATAAAGCATAGTAAAAAAAATCAGTAATGTTTTACTAAAAAGTTGTAAAATTCTATTTTGCCGATTCAGTCTTATGTTCAAACTCTCTTCTGTTGAGTATACAATGTTACTGTGGTCCAATCTTTCTGTTTAAATCCTGGAAGGTAACATTCAATGTTATTATTGATATTTCTTGTCCCTAACATTAAATTGGTCATTTTCTTGATTGCCTTTTATTCTCTTATTTCTTTATGTGTCTTTAGTTTTCCTGGTAGAGCACTTCTTTCAGAACATATTGAAGAGTGGGTCTGCTATTGGCAAATTCTTTCAGTTCTTGTTTATCTGAAAATGTTTTTATCCTTTCTTTCCATATGAAAGATAATCTTTCTGGGTATAGCATTCTTGATTGAAACTGTTTTTCACTTAACACTTTAAATATATTTTCCCATTCTTTCCTAGCTCGCCTTGTTTCTGATTAGAAGTCCGAGGTTAGCTTGATGGGATAACCTTTATAAGTAATATGACTTTTCTCTCTTGCCAATTTTAGTATCTTGTCTTTGTCTGTAGATTTGGCCAGTCTGGCTATAATGTGTCTTGGAGAAGATCTTCTTGGGTTGATTCTATTAGGAGTCCTTTGAATTTCTTGGGTCTGGATATTTGAGTGCCTTTCTAGAGCTGGAAAGTTTTCTTCCAAGATTTCATGGACTAGATTATCAATGCCCTTATTAGTTTCCTCTCCTTCTGGGATACTGATTATCCAGATGTTTAGGTGCTCAATGCTGTTTAGTATTTCTTGTATATTATTCTCATTTTGGGGGTTATTTTCTCAGTTCTTTTTTGGTTGTTTTTTTCTAGATCAGAGGTTTTGCCTTCCACATGTGATATTCAACCTCCGTGTGTGCACTAATTTGCTTTTATTACTTTCAAGGGAGATTTTTTTTTTTTTTGGAGAGGTTTTCACTATAGGGCGCGTGCGCTCGCCAGACAGACAGAGACATAGAGACAGAAAGCGAGAAATCACCCCCCAGGGGGGATGGTCACGCCGCAATCCCTTCTCCTCCATTCTCCTCTCGGGATCTTGGGCACGCACGCACACTCGCCCGGCGTGAGATTTAAGCCACTGGGTCCGAGACGCGAACCGCGGTTGACTACATGGGAGTCCAGCAACATAGCCATTACGCTAATGCTGGTTCCCTCAAGGGAGATTTTGATTTAATTAATTACAGCCTTTATCTATAATAAATCCATTTGATTCTTTTTTATGGTGTGTATTTCCTCTTTCAGATTATGGAAGAATTTCAACTTGTCTCTTTTCTTCTGCATCCTTTGGAGTTCATTATCTCTCAGCTCTTGTTTAGTTTTGTCACCACGAATATTCCATGAGTTCTACTGTACTGTCTGTGGATGATGAGAGATTGTTGTTTTCCCTTAGGGGAAAGATATTTTCTTGGTTTCTCATATTTCTTGTGCTTCTGCAGTTGTTTCTGGTCGTTCTGTGACAAAATCTCTTCTCCACTTGTTTGAATATTATATAACTTTTGGCTTATAAAGAGAATTTACCCAACATGAAATACTTCTCAGACCAGTTCAGTTGAGAATACCATACATGTTATCATTAATAGGTATCAAACCATTTCTGTGTCCCACAAATGTCATGCCCCTGTATTTTTTTCTCCTGATATTATTCTCTATAATCTTCTCTTCTCCCCCACCCCATTCTACACTGTCTCCAGTATCCATAACTATTTTCACTACTTTTATGTTTTTCAATATTTCTATCTCTATCATAGAGTGTGGACAGTTGGTATGTACTAAGTGAATACATACTATAGCTTTCTTTTTTAGCCTGGCTTGCTTCACTCAGCAATAAATATTCCATATTCCACCACTTTCTTTCAAATGCCAGGGTCTTATTTTTTTATGGCTGATTACTATTCCATAAAGTATATTTACCACACCTTTTCAATCCATTAATTTATTCATAGATGTTTAGGTTGGTTTCATATCTTAGCGATTGTGAATAATGCCACAATAAACATTGACATACAAGACTTTTTCCGACTGAGAATTCTCCTGTTCTTTGGATACATACCCAGAAATGGGATTGCTGGATCAAATGGTAGTTTTATTTGTAGATCTTTGAGGAACCTCTATACTGTTTTTCCACACATATCCATTAACTTCTAAAGTTTCCTCCTAACATTTTTTTTAGTGATAAGCACATAAGATCTAACCTTTTAGCAAATTCTGAATACACAATATAATATTAACCATCTATAGGTACCATACCATAGGGTAGATCTCCAGGAGTTATTTATTCTGTAAAACTGAAACTTTATTTTGTATTATTATCATCTCTCCATTTCTTCCTGCCTTCAGTCCCTGGAAACCAGGGAAACTGTGCTTCTATGGTGTCACTATTTTAGATTCCACATATATGTAAGTATTTGTCATCTAATATGTGTAATTTTGTGGCTTTTTTATTTAATTTAATATAGTGCCCTCCAGGTTGTTGCAAATGGCAGGATTTCCTTCTTTGTAAATACTGAATAACATTTAATTGTATGTATATATTATGTACATATGAGGAGACTTCAAACGCTTGTGGAAAAATGGAATTAAAGTACAAATTTATTTTTAGCAAAATTTAAAAAAATCCATCCACAGATTTTTTATAATACACTCACATTCTTATTTATTTAAACACTGGATGAGTGCACTTTCCAGAGAAAGACAGAGAGATAGGGAAGAAAAAGTACCCACCAATGAGACATGGTCATGCCATGACCCCTTCTCCTTCATTCCTCCATCATGTTGATATTTTGTGCATGTACACACATGCGCTGAATGTTTTCCAAGCTATCAGGGTCAGTATTTGAACTGTGGCAATTGGGCATGTGGAATTTGGCTCCTTTAATCACTAATCTATGGCTCATAGTACTCACTTTTTATGAATTTTTAAGATCCTTTATATGTAGGCTTCAGTACTATCTATGGTTTCAGGCATTCACTGGACATCTTAGAAGGTAATCTCTGTGGATAATGGGGGACTACGCATGTGTATGTATGCCCTAAATCCTGATGAAATCAAGAGATAAGGAAGGAAGGATTGTTTTTCTCTGGTGAGTGCCCTTCTAGCAATAAAAACAAAACAATACAAACAAAATCTTTGTTAACTGGACCTACCTCAGAGGTGAGTTGTTAGGATCAAATGAAAAAATGACAGGAAGTTAAATAATTTTATAAGCTTGCAGTACTATAAACATCTAAGATATTTGTATTATTATCTTATGTGTTAGGAATTCCGAAGCATTTTGTTATGAACTACATTTAAATTTCTCTCAAGTCTTGTAAGCACAGTTGATTGTGTGTGTGTGTTTGTGTGATCATGTTCCTGTGTATATACCAGTGTATTTACCTGTATATTCATAGTACTTGGCATAATCTCTAAGTTTAGAAGGTGCAAAATGAATTTGATAGAATTAACGAATATCTGATTTTATGTTCTAGGCATAAAATCCCCAATTGATTGGTAGTAAAGAATGGTTTAAGAAATGAGATTCTAAAATTCTGATACTAAAATTTCTAGGCAGAGTGAGCAAGAAGCAACTATATAGGCTAATCTGTCCTAAAACTCCAGTATTTCCAGGTATAACCATGATATGAGAGAATGTCTAAGTATGTGTATATGTGGATGTTCACAGTTGTTTGTGGCACAAAATAAAGATATATGATCTACTATTGTTTAATTCAACACTTATTTTCTGAGTACCCAATATATTACAGGCTTTGAACTAGGAACAGAATGATGGATTTAGAGAAGTGACAAATCCATGCATATCAAGGGCTCACAACCTAGAGAAAGAGAAGACAATTATGAGTAGTTTAGAAGTAAAAGTATAGTGTAAACACGGAATAGGAAAAGCAATTTCTCCTTGAGGGAGATGGTGGAAGTGGTGATGATGTTATCTGGCCTGGTTTGGAGGAGGCAATGACATTTGGTATAGACCTTGAGAAATAAATGACATACTAACATTGTGCTGGGTACAGAGTAAGTCACACAGGATGAGTCAGAAGATTGTTATGACTCTTGTAATAAGTTGAGATAAATTGCTGAGTAGTTAAGAATAGCATAGTTATTGATAGAATTGTATTAGGAGTCAGATTGTCTGAACTAGAATCTCAGTTTCATTATTTGCATATTGTGTAATATTTTAGGCAAGCTACTTGAACTTTCTGATGGTTAGCTGTCTTTTCTTTAGAATTAAGATAGAAGTAGCACCTACTTCATTATTTTACTATGAGACAAATAAGTTAATATTTAAAAGTCCCTTAGCACAGTGCCTCACTAGCACATATTAAGGACAATAAATGCTAGCTATTATCATTATTATTATATAATAGATAGTAAGATGGTATGAACTTCTTTTTGGGGGGGGGTTTCGCTATAGGGCACGTGCGCTCGCCAGACAGACAGAGAGAGACAGAGAGATAGAAAGCGATGGCCACGCCGCAATCCCTTCTCCTCCATTCTCCTCTTGGGATCTTGGGCATGCACGCACACGAGCCCAGCATGAGTTTTAAGCCACTGGGTCCGGGACGTGAATCGCGGTCGACTACATGGGAGTCCAGCAACATAGCCATTATGCTAACTGCTGGTTCCCGATGGTATTAACTTCTGAGAGCTAATTCTTTCTCAAATAAGATCCCGGTCCTGGTATAACCAACTCTTGTGTAAAAGAGTAATGGAATCAGCAGCTGGATAAAGTTGCAATGGCAAAACATGATACAAAACAACCACAAGGGAAGGTTCTAGGTTCAGATCCAGAGAATTCACTGAATACACCAAACAGTATGTGCCCATGATCTGGGTTGACTGAGGCTGGGGTAGATTGTGGCATCAAGACCCTATTAGGTATGTTTTCTGTATCTCTCCCTCCATCTCTTTCTCTCTCACTCAATGAAGAAATAAATAAACAAGCCTAAAAAAATAATGGAATCAGAATCATGCTTCAGAAGATTATTGTGGCATCTACAATATCTGTGTTCAGATGAAAGGGAGACATACATATTTGTCCATCGTGATTTACAAGTCACCAGGTCCAGGACCTGAACTGCAACCGGACATGTAGGCATCCAGTGATGTAATTGCTATGTCATCTTCTCACCCTGCTGGTCATTCTTAAGTTGGTTCCCATGCTGAGCAACCAGTACTCAAAACATTAATGCACTTGACTTGCATTCTAAACTCATCATCTTGCCTTATTTTACAGTCCATTTCCTGACATGCTGGGCTCCTACCCCATTTATATTTGGGGATGAAAGAGTGCTTCTCAGCTTCTCAGCACCTAATACCTGATGGATACTCTAAGAGAAATAGTAATGTCAGAATAAATGCAGTTATTCTGGGTACACCTTATGGGGAAGAAAGGAAGTTGCATTGCTGATTAGTAACAATAGTTAAATTTTGGTCACCTGGCTGCATTTCATAGAAAAGATCCCTTTCAACCAGATGGCATAAGTGTTGTGATCTTAAATGCAAATGTTAATGAAAGACTAAAGGCAGAAATTTTAACATAGAGTAAGAGATAGACACTATCAAACTGAAAATATAATCCTACTAATTCACATACTTTCTCTTGGGAGCTGGTGACTCAGTTCAAGTTTGATAAATCTTATCCACAGGGGCTTTTTTTTTTTTTCTGCATTTTGGTCTCTGCTTTTGTAGACTGCTCCTTAGTAATGAAGCTTTCATTGAACTGTCCAATTTGTACTCTCCATAGAACAGAAAATTTTATAAAAAGGTACACTAGCTAAAAATGAATAATTCTTTTAGTAGTAATTATCTGATGTGTCTTTGTAGTCTGATGAAGTTCAATATAAACATCAAGTCATATCAGGCAAACTGAGAAAAAGGTAGGGAACAATTCTTCTTTTGAAACTTCTAACCATTTCACTATTATTACATATTCAAGCTTGTAAGCTACAATGAAACTGTTCAACTTAAAGTCAGAATTCTTTATTTTTACTTTTCATTCTAAGCTGGAACCTACTTCTTTCAACGTGCAAGATAAGTAGCTTTCTGATTATTCAGTAATTATTCAGCTGTTACAGAGTTAAACTTGACTTTTGTTACTCAGGTGAATTGAACAGGGTGTTGAGAAAGGATCTAATGTCATTTTTTATCACTGTAGCTTTTCATTTGCTTTCAGAGAATCTATTTAAAAAATTAATTTAACAACTTTTTGTCCTGAGTTGTAACTGTAGATATAGAAAACTGTCACCACCTTTGGACAATTTGTCTATGAAATTTTGTGGTTAATAATCACCTTTAGAAAAAATACCAAATCTTTAGAGTGATGATTACACAATATATTCATTATAATAAAGATAAGACATTTTTAAAAAATCCCTTTTCCAAGATCTAGATTGTTATGTTCAAAAGAAGCATAAATGTTTATGTTCCGTACACTTGTCAAGACTCTATAACAGATGATATCAACTATTGGAAAATATGATTTTAAAAACTATAGAATTTAGCTACTAAAAAGTTCCAGGAACTTTGGAAAAACCAAACGAAAAACTTTTTTTTTTTTTGGAGAGGTTTTTGCTATAGGGCGTGTGCACTCACCAGACAGACAGAGAGAGACAGAGAGACAGAAAGCGAGAAATCACCCCCCAGGGGGGATGGCCACGCCGCAATCCCTTCTCCTCCATTCTCCTCTCGGGATCTTGGGCACGCACACACACGCGCCTGGCGTGAGTTTAAGCCACCAGGTCCGGGACTCGAACTGCGGTCGACTACATGGGAGTCCAGCGACACAGCCATTACGCTAACTGCTGGTCCCTGCAAACAAAAAAACTTTGAGTATTTATGTCAGAGGTGTTTCAACTTGGAATTCCAATATATTTTCACCATTAAAAGTAAAAAAGTAAATATTATTCTTTATGATATTTTATTCTTATAAGGGGCATGTCTGTGTTCAGCTAATGTTCTGGTCACTCAAATTCTAATATTCTGGTTCTAGGACCTAGATTTGGGTCATTAAAGGTATTGCCTGATGTATCCAAAAAAGTGAAACCAGAGAGTAATTACAGATTATGTTCTTAGTGTCTGTAATAATAGATTATGTTCTTAGTGTCTTAGTAACTGAACTGGGGTTGGCACTTCCAAAGGTTTAAGGAAAAGATCACAGAGTAGAGAAAGACAAAAAAGGTTAAAAATATGGCAGAATTGGAATAGAGTGGCAATACAGAACAAATATTGAAACAAAACTAGGGCAAACATGATAACCCAAATAAATAGTAGGGCCACGCATTGAGCTTCCTGCAAGGAGTCCTATGTTAAAGAAGTTATAACTCAGTAGTCAAATGTAACTAAAAAAGAATTTGCATTTCTTTCCTTGCATCTCTAGAAGAACATTAAAGAGAGTCAAATTTATAACCCATAGCAATGCTACTCCAAGTCTTCAGCCCACTCTAGAGTCTCTTACTTTCCAGTTTCCTTGCCCCCAAATCTCCCTCAAGGCCAACCTGATTGACTTTTTTTTCTCTTGCTCTTCTTACCCCACTATGCAGTTGTTGGATAAAAACACAGATTATACACTTAAATTTGAATTTCAGATAAATAGTGAAATTATATTTAGTATTCAAATGTCCCAAGTATCTCAGAACACACTTATACTAAAAAAAGTTGTTTCTGAAATTCAAATTAAATGAAAGTCCTGTTTTATCCATCTCTGTACATATGTATGCATGCATGCACTTATTTACCTAAGTATGGTCATGCTTCTCCTCTGTTATGTATTGTGTAGATCAACTTTAGTGTTTGTTTACTTTCTATAACAAGGTAGTAATCTTCATATTTGTTTCCAAGTTTGTGGTTCCATCTCTCTCTCTCTTTTTAAAATAAAAAATCAGAGCATGAGTCCACTCACCAGAGAGAAAGAGAGAGACAGACAAACAGAGGGAGACAGAAAAAACACTCTCCAATGGGACATAGTCACACTCTAAATTCATCTCTTCTATTTCTCTATCCCATCAGGATTTTGGGTACACACACAGACATATACACAAATACATACATGCCCAGAGTGTTTTTCAAACCGCCTGGGCCAGGATTCGAACTGTGGTTGTCCACTTAAGATCTGGCTCCTTTAACAAGTAGGTTATGGAGCTGATTTGTCTCTCCTTTTATTGTCACAAAATTGATAAGAAGCTAGCTATCTAGCAAACAGAGAATTTTTCACAGTATGTAAGAATATAAAAAAAGGGAATTGGAAGATGACAAAGAAGGAGGTATATTTAGGGGTCTGGGACTACCAGTCTAGGACTATTCCCAATAATAAAGATTAGAAAAGTTAGAGTTAAGTGACACTACCTGTGTGACACTACAAATTATTTGAATTCTTTCTGTTCAATTTTCTCATATATAAAATGAGGATAACTATAGTACTTGATTTTGTGAGTATTTGTGATAAGAGAATGACTATGACTCTACCTCATGCTGGTCAGGTATGTGGGAATTACTCAGCATTTATTAGTATATTATTGTTACTATGAAACAAAAAGAGTAAAGGATAATGTAGTCGCTAGATATCATGGAGGCCTGAGATCACAGGTACTGTTTATGGTAGAAGAGGATTCATGAACAACATAGAAGCTCAGTGGAAAGCACTGGGGTTCATGGGTCACAGAGGGTGACTATTACTAAGCCTTATCAGGTGGTGCTATAGAAATTATCAGGTGGTGCTATAAAAAAAAAAAAAAAAAAAAAAAAACAACCAGAGCACCATTAGCAAAAACTTGCATTAAAAAAAATTCCATGCATGAGAAGACTCTGAAGAAGTGTTATAAGTTGGAAAATAAAGGTGCAATTTTTTTGTGAGGCTTTATAAGAAGAGGACCAATCAAGCTCAATTGGATGTTAGCAGGAGTCATACAAAGTACAACCTATTTATTTATTTATTTATATACATTCAATCATATTGTTTAGCTTACAAAGTGAACATTTCAATATGTGAACATTTCTCCCCAGTCCAGTTGATCAAAATATCTTCAACAGATAACACACCTCCCCATCCCGTCTCATTTCTGAAGTGAAAACAAGATCATTTTTTATAGATCAATAGTCATTATTTGGACAATCTAAATATCAGAAACAGAGGAATTGTTCTTAAGTATTAGTAGCCATTACATGGTGTAACACTCTGTATTGTGTCCCTACAAAGTTCACATGTTGAAGTCCCAACCACAGTACCTCAGAATGTAACTGTATTTGGAGATAATGTCTTTAAAGAGGAGATTAAGTTAAAATGAGGCTTTGAAAGTGGAGCCTTAATCCAATATGACTAGAGTCCTTAAAAGAATGGAAAGATACAGCAAGCACACAGAGGAAAGGCCATGTTAGGACACAGAAGGAGACCATCTTCAAACCCCTAAAAGTCTGAGAAAATAAATTTCCATTTAAGCTACACAGTTTGTGATACTTTATTATGGGCACTTTAGCAAAATAATATATTTGGTTTTTATAAATAGGGATAAAGAGGAACAATTAGAGGTTAGTTTTACCTAAAAGGAGATAAGATGAAACAGCTGTAGGGGACAAGAAAATGGAAAGGCCACAGTAGATGTTGTTGATGGTATCCAAAATTTGAGGATTTTAAAACATCACTTATGCTTTGGGTGTCGTGTAAGAAATCATTGCTTAATCCAAGGAGATGAAGATGTATGCTTGTGTTTATTTCTAAGATTTTAATATTTAAAAAAAATTTATATATGATAAATTATGAAATTAGGTTCTTGGCAAAAAAATTAGAACACCAATTTGTGAGAATAAACTCCATTTGTAAGGGCAAACATGGATACCTCCAGGGCAGGTAGCCCTGGAGCTGAGGAACAGCTTTGATTTTTGGTAAAATTTGCAAGTCCACAGCATTTTTATTTTTTATTTTATTTATTTATGTTTATTTTTTTAGCTATAGGGCATGTGCACTCACCAGAAAGACAGAGTAACAGAGAGACACAAAGTGAGAAATCACCCCCCAGGGATGGCCATGCTGCAATTCCTTCTCCTCTTGGGATTTTGGGCATGCACGCACACACACCCATTGTAATTTTCATGCTTGCCATGTCTGGGGCTTGAACCAGAGTCAGCCATGTGGAAATCCAGCACCTTAACTACTATGCCATCTGTTGACCCCATTATTTCTTATTTTTTCTATTTTTTCTTTTGCAATAATTTCAGATAAAGTCAAGAGAGAAGACCCTTTTTCTTCTTTCATTTTTATAGATATCGAAAGAAGGAACCAGGGACATCCTTCTCCAAGTAGGGTAATGGAAGCAAATCTCTATTGGTGTTCCTGGCAGAAATGTTACTGGATTTTTCACTTGAATGCTAGAAGAGCTTAGGAAAAACTATCTTTAAACTAGTGTTCATATTTGTGTGTATGTGTGTTTCATTGAGAAATGCCTATAGTCATTTGGCATTGGGAGATTTGATAACAAGTGGCAGTTCTTTCTCATCTCAAACTGTATTTTAATAGTCTATTGGAATATTCCAATATTTCCATTGGAAATATTATCTTCAAGGCACATCTTCGGTAGGATAATTCCTAGGCATTTTGCACATTTCAACCACCAGGGTACCACCATTCTTGTCTCCACGAACTGGTTTTGTGACAGTCTCAAGAACCTTCTCCTTTTTCTTTTTGATCCTGGATTTAGTGGCTGAGTATTTCCTCTTGTACATGGCCTTCCTGGAACACATCACAGACCGGGAATGTCTGCCGATGCCCCGGATTAGGACAGGGTTTCAACTGCAATGGGACTTTTCCTTCTCAGACTTTTTAACTTTGGGTCATCCTTTTTAACCTTGCCACTGGCATCAGCCTTCTTGGCTTCAGGTTTCTTCTTCTTAGTATCCTGCTTTGCAGCTTTTTCACCTGCCATCTTGTATAGTGGGAAAGTTCTTGCATTTAGTTTTATGATCCATGTTCAGATAAAATTGGTGGATGGTATGAGCTAGAAGTCCAACTTCCATGTAGATATCTAGTTGTTGAAGACTATTCTGCCCTCATTGAATTGTATTTGGATCCTTGTCAAAAATCAGTTACCTGTAGGGTCAGATAGTAGCACAATAGTAGTGCAACTTGATACACATGAGAAGGTTCGAGTTCATTCCCTGAAGCCTCCATGTATATGTTAAACATACACATGTGCCTGTGATCTGGGCTGACTCATGAGGCTGGGTTGAATTGTGGTGCAAAGACCCTGCTGGAAGGAAGTCTCTCTCTCTTTCTCTTTCTCTCTTTCTTTCATGGAAGAATTAAATAAATAAATCAAAAAATAAATCGACTGTAAATATGAAAGTTTTTATTTTTATTCTCAATTCTTTGTTGGTCTATATGTCTATCCTAATGCCATTATCATATTGTCTTGATTAGTGTTGCTTTGTGGTAAGCTATTAAATCGGGTCCTCCAACTTAGTTCTTCCTTTTCAAGATTGTTTTTGCTACCCTGGGTCCCTTGCAATTTCAAGTTAATTTTTAGATTAGTTTGCCAATTAAGCAAGAAGCCAGCTGAGATTTTGGTAGGCATTTTTTTTTTTGAATCTGTAGACCAATTTGGAGAGTACTTACATCTTAACAATATTATCTTCCAATCCATGAATGTAGATGCATTTTCATTTATTTGGATATTATTTAAATTTTTTAAACAATATTTTCTAGGTTTCATAGTATAATATTTGAATTAAAAATTACTTCTGGATAACATATTTTGACATTATTATGAATGAAATTATTTTATTTTCACATTTGATTTGTTCACTGCTAGCATTATAGAAATATTAGTAAATAGGAATCAGCAGATTGCTTGGTATTTGCATCACTGGACTCCCATGTAGTCAACTGCAGTTTGACTCTCGTATCCACGGGCTTGAAACTCATAGTTGGCGCATGTGTGTGCATGCCCAGAATCCCAGGAGGAGAATGGAGAAGATGGGATTGTGGCATGGCCATTACCCTGTGGGTGATTTTTTACTTTCTCTTCTCCTCCATTGGGATTCTGGGCATGTAGGCATATGTGTCCAGCATGAGTTTTAAGCTACTGGGTCCAGGAATCAAACCACAGTAAACTATGTGGGAGTGACATAACCATTATGCCATCTGCTGGTTCAAAGAATAAGTAAGCTTTAATATACTTTATTTTTTGAAAAATTTTAATTTCTCAGCAAAATTTATTGAAAAATATAGAGTTCTAATATATAATTCACCTTCATGTTTACTACCTCCCACACTGCAATGTCCTGGAGAGTGGGACATTTGTAACAACCAATGAACCTATATTGACACATAATTGTTACCTACATTTCATGGTTTACATTAGGGTTCACACTTGGCATTGTGCATTCTATGGGTTTGAACAAATGTATAATGACATATATTTACTATTATAGTATCATATAGAATAATTTCACTGCCATGATAATCCTCTGTGCTGTCCATTCCTTTCTTTACTTAACACTAATATTTTTACTGTCTGCATAATCTTGCCTCTCTGAGAAAGTCATATAATTGGAATCATGCAGTATGTAACCTTTTCAGGTTGGCATCTTTCAATTAATAACTTAAATTTCCTCTGTGTCTTTTCACAGCTTGATAGCTCATTTCCTTTTAGTGATAAAGCATATTCTTTATCTATATCACAGTTTATATTCCCATTAATCTACAAAGGACATGTTGTTGCTTTTAAGTTTTGGCAATTCTTTTTTTTTTTTTTTTAGAGAGAGATTTTCTTGCTATAGGGCATGTGTGCTTGACAGAGAGACAGAAAGACAGAAAACAAAAAATCACCCTCCACCACATCACAATCCCTTCTTCTCCATTCTCCTCTTGGAATTTTAGGCACACATGCACACACACCTGGCTCAAGTTTAAACCACTGGGTTCAGGATTTGAACAACGGTCAACTACATGAGAGTCCAGCAACGCAGCCATTATGCCATCTACTGGTCCTGACAATTCTTATTAAAGCTACTGCAAACATTTGCATGCAGATGTTTTGTGTGTATTTGTACATAAATTTTTAAATTATTTGACCATAAATCAAGGACTATTACTGGCTCATATGCTAAGAGCATGTTTTGTTTAGCATGAAACTGTCAAACAGTTTTCCAAAGTGACTGTATCATTTTACATTTCCATGGGCTATGAATCAGAGTTTCTGTCACTCTATAGCCTCACCAGCATTTGGTGCTGTCACTGCTTTTAGATTTTGTTGGTTCTACAACAATAGCCATGCAGTGGTATCTTGTTTTAATTTTCAATTTTGTAATAACATGTGATACTGAACATCTTTTCATACATTCATTTTTTTCTCTGCATGTCTTTGTTGAGGTATTCATTTAGATTTTTTTGCCCAGTTTTTAATTAGGATGCTTGTGCTTTATTAGTTTATGTGTTCTTTGAATATTTTGGCTAACAGTCTTTAATTAGATATGTCTTTGGCAACATTTTCTTCAAGTTTGTTGCTTGTCTTCTCATTGATTTCACAGAGTAGAAGTTTATAATTTCAATAAAGTCTGGCCATAGTATTGTATCTAAAAGGTCAGTAAAATACCCAAGGTCATCTAGATTTCTACCTATATTATCTTTCAGAAGTTTTGTTGTTCTGCATTTTAATTTTACATTTGGGTCCATTATACACATTAAGTTAACTTTTACTTTTATAAAGAATTTAAAGTCTGTGTCTAGATTAATCTTTTAATAGTGTGAGTGTCTAGTTGTTTCAGCACCATTTGTTGAAAGACTATTTTTCCTCTGTTATATTTTTCTTTGGTTCTTTACCAAAGATCAGTTGACTATATGTGTGTAGGTGTATTTCTGGGTTTTATTTATTGTTTTACTAATCAAGTTGTCTGTTTTTTCACCAATACCACACTCTCTCGATTAGTGTAGCTTTATATTAAATAATAAAGTTGAGTAATGTCAGTTCTCCAATTCTGTTCTCCTTCAATATTGTGTTGACTATTCTGATCTTTTATTTATCCATTTAAATTTTAAAATTGTTTTCTTGATATCCTGATAATAGTTTTCTGGAATTTAACTGAGATTGTGTTGAATCTGTAGATCAAGTAGGGAAGAAAATATTGACTTTTCTTATTCATGAAGTATCTCTCTTCTTATTTGATCAAAATTGTGTCATTTTCCTTATATAGATCTACATATTAGATTTATATCTAAGTATTTCATTTTTTTGGAGTAGTATAATTTACTTATTTATTTTAGAGAGATTTTTTGCTATAGGGCATGTGCACTCACTGGAGAGACAGAGAGAGGCAAAGAGACAAAAAGAGAGAAATCATTCACCTGGGAGGATGGCCATGCCACAATCTCTTCTCCAGTCTCTTCTTTATTAAGTAACTTGACGTTCCTCTCTTGTTATTTTTAGAGTGTTCTTTGTATTTTATATCTTTACCAATCTGACTATGATTTTGGGTATACATGGACACATGCCCTGTGTGAAAATTAAGCCACCAACTCCAAGATTTGAGTAGCAGCTGACTGTATGGGAGACCAGCAACATAACTGTTATGCCATCTGCTGTCCCACTACAATTTATTTTTACATATTTATTTTGTGTTCTGCAAGTTTGATAATCACATTTATCAGATCCAACTGTTTTTTGGTGAATTCCTTATGATATTTTAGTCTATGCATATTTTTATTTGTGAGGTATGTTTATTGTAAGCAGCATATAGTGGACTCCTGTTTTTAGATCCACTCAGGCAGTATGTGCCTTTTTTAATTGGAGAATTTAATCCTTTAATACCCAATGTTATTATAGGTATTTGTAGACTTATCTCTGCCATTTCGTTAGTCATCTTCTTGATTGTCTTTTGCTCTCTTATTTATGTTTGTCTCTCTTTAGTTTTCCTGATACAGTACTTTTATCAGTACTTGTTCAAGACCTGGAGTGGTGCTTGTGAATTCTTTCAGATTTTTTTTATCTTTTTCTGAGAATGTTTTTATTTCCTTTTCTTCTCTGAAGGATAATCTTGCCAGGTACAGTATTTTTGGTTGAATTGTTTTTCTATTCGAAGTTTGAATATATCTTCTCATTTTCTTCCTGGCTTACATTGTTTCAGTTGAGAGGTCCAATGTTACCCTAATAGGATAACCTTGGTAAGTAACTTAGCTTTCCTCTCTTGCTATTTTTAGAGTGTTGTTTTTGTCTTATATATTTACCAATCTGGCTCTGATGTGCCAGGAAGAAGATCTATTTATGTTGATTCTATATGGAGTTCTTTTAATTTTATTTGTTGTTATTATTATTAGTATTACTATGTAAGAGATATGTTTGCTATAGTGTGTGTGTGCTTGCTGGACAGACAGAAAGAGACAGAGAGAGGAAAAGTGAGAAATCACCCTCTAGGAGATGACCATGCTGCAATCCCTTCTCCTACATTCACCTTTCAGGATTTTGAGTGTGATTTTGTTGGTGAGTTTCAAGCTGCTGGATCCAGAACTTGAACCACAGTTGGCTATGTGGAAGTCCAGCAACATAACCATTATACCATCTTCTGGTGCCTATTTTAGTTATTTTAAGATATATTTTTGCTATAGACTGCATGCACTTGCCAGAGAGACAGAGACAGTAAGTGAGAAATCACACCCTTGGGGGGATGTCTGCTCTACAATACCTTCTTCTCCATTCTCCTCTCAGAATTTTTGGGACATATGCACATGCAATAAGTGTGAGTTTCAAGCCACCAAATCTGGGACTTGAACCATGATCAGTCATGTGGGAGTCCAGTGACATAACTATTATGCCATCTCCTGGTCCCTGGGGTTATTTTTATTTATTTGGTTGAACTACTCATGTTTCTGTAGATTTGGAAAGTTTTCAAATAGTTTTTCCTGGAAAAAGTTTTCCATGCCTTTACAAGCCTTTTCACCTTCTGGAGTACTTTATACTGATATTTGTTCATTTTATAGTGTCTAGAATTTTCTGTATGCTGTCTTCATTTTTTTTTTTTACTTTTCTTTTAAATTTTTTTAGTGATTTGATCTGTGTTGGATACTTTGTTTTTCAGGTCAAAAATTCTTTATTCTACATGATTCATTCTTCCAATAATGTTTTGAGAGAGATTTTAATATCATGCATTGTATTCTTCATTTCCAGATATTCTGTTTCTTTTTTACTTTATACATTTAATCACTATACATCATTTTGCTTGTAAGTTGAATTTACTCAACATGAGTACTTCTCATACCAGTCCAGTTGAGGATACTAAACACATTATCATTGGCCGATAATAAACCACTTCTGTTTGAATATTTTTAGGGTATCTATCTCATTATGGGATTCCTATTTCATGCTCTGAACTGATTTTCTCTTTTCCTGGAATTGATTGTTTTCTCTTGCATCTCTTTGAGTTTTGTCACAATGTGTGTTCATAATTTTTTGTTATATTTCTATGAATTCTTCTGTGCTCTTTGTTGTTGGTGAGGAGTCATTGTGTTCCTTAGGAGAAGAGTTATTCCCTTGTTTTATAATGTTTATTCTCTCTCTGCACTGGTTTTAGGTAATCTGATACAGTATTCACGTCTTTTTTTTTTTTTTTGAGAGGTTTTGCTACAGGGTGTGTGTGCTTGCCAGAGAGACACAGAGAGACATAAAACAAGGAATCACCCACCAGGGGGAATGGCCACACTGCAATCCCTTCTCCTCTTTTCTCCTCTCAGGATCTTGGACACACACACATGTACACCTGGTGTGGGTTTAAGCCACCAGATCCGGGACTCAAACCATGGTTGACTACATGGGAGTATAGCAATATAGCCAATACGCTAACTGCTGGTCACCACTTCTTTCTTTTTATTGGAGTAGATTCTGTAGTATTGGAAGAGGGGATACCACCTTTAAATCCCAGGTGTGTCCTTGTTAGAGGGCTGTGTTTTACAAATCAGAGCAGATAACATTTATATAGGTAGCTTCGGGTAGTTGTTTTTTCTTTTTCTTTCTTTCTTTCTTTCTTTTTTTTTTTAATATACCAACCTTTCACCTCCTCATGTATTGGGAATGATATTGGGAAATTGCTGGGCTCCCACATTGTCTACTATGGTTTGAGTCCTGGACCTGGGAGCTTGAAACTCATGCCAGGTGTGTGTGCATGCCTGTGTGCCCAAAATCCTGAGAAGAGAATGGAGGAGGAGGTATTGCAGTGTGGTCATTTCTAGAGGATGATTTCTCACCTTCTGTCTCTCCCTGTCTCTCTGGCAAGCACACGTGGCCTATAGCAAAAAATATCTCTTAAAAAAAGAATTTTTAAAATTCACAAATTCTTTATGGATAGGATGCTGAAGTGCAAATAAAAAAACGACATATCTACAGGGAAAAAAAGAAACCCACAATCTTTCCTGCAATGTCTTTTTCCTTTTACTTCACCAATGACTACCTACCCTTCAAGATTCATTTCAACTTCCAACTATTCCAGATCATAGATAATCCTTGAATTTATACTGGTGATGTCATTTACTGAGCCAAAGAACAATAGTAACAGAACAAATTGTTTGCTTCTTTTTGTTGTTGTTTGTTTATTTTTAGTTTTCAAAGGTGAAACAAGTGGGAAAAGTGGGTAGAAATAAAGCACAGAAGACTAGATGTTTGGCTTTGGGGTTATTGAGCATGAGAGGTTTTTTTTTTTTTTTTTTTGTGTCCAGCAACGCAGCCATTATGCCATCTACTGGTCCTGACAATTCTTATTAAAGCTACTGCAAACATTTGCATGCAGATGTTTTGTGTGTATTTGTACATAAATTTTTAAATTATTTGACCATAAATCAAGGACTATTACTGGCTCATATGCTAAGAGCATGTTTTGTTTAGCATGAAACTGTCAAACAGTTTTCCAAAGTGACTGTATCATTTTACATTTCCATGGGCTATGAATCAGAGTTTCTGTCACTCTATAGCCTCACCAGCATTTGGTGCTGTCACTGCTTTTAGATTTTGTTGGTTCTACAACAATAGCCATGCAGTGGTATCTTGTTTTAATTTTCAATTTTGTAATAACATGTGATACTGAACATCTTTTCATACATTCATTTTTTTCTCTGCATGTCTTTGTTGAGGTATTCATTTAGATTTTTTTGCCCAGTTTTTAATTAGGATGCTTGTGCTTTATTAGTTTATGTGTTCTTTGAATATTTTGGCTAACAGTCTTTAATTAGATATGTCTTTGGCAACATTTTCTTCAAGTTTGTTGCTTGTCTTCTCATTGATTTCACAGAGTAGAAGTTTATAATTTCAATAAAGTCTGGCCATAGTATTGTATCTAAAAGGTCAGTAAAATACCCAAGGTCATCTAGATTTCTACCTATATTATCTTTCAGGAGTTTTGTTGTTCTGCATTTTACATTTGGGTCCATTATACACATTAAGTTAACTTTTACTTTTATAAAGAATTTAAAGTCTGTGTCTAGATTAATCTTTTAATAGTGTGAGTGTCTAGTTGTTTCAGCACCATTTGTTGAAAGACTATTTTTCCTCTGTTATATTTTTCTTTGGTTCTTTACCAAAGATCAGTTGACTATATGTGTGTAGGTGTATTTCTGGATTTTATTTATTGTTTTACTAATCCAGTTGTCTGTTTTTTCACCAATACCACACTCTCTCGATTAGTGTAGCTTTATATTAAATAATAAAGTTGAGTAATGTCAGTTCTCCAATTCTGTTCTCCTTCAATATTGTGTTGACTATTCTGATCTTTTATTTATCCATTTAAATTTTAAAATTGTTTTCTTGATATCCTGATAATAGTTTTCTGGAATTTAACTGAGATTGTGTTGAATCTGTAGATCAAGTAGGGAAGAAAATATTGACTTTTCTTATTCATGAAGTATCTCTCTTCTTATTTGATCAAAATTGTGTCATTTTCCTTATATAGATCTACATATTAGATTTATATCTAAGTATTTCATTTTTTTGGAGTAGTATAATTTACTTATTTATTTTAGAGAGATTTTTTGCTATAGGGCATGTGCACTCACTGGAGAGACAGAGAGAGGCAAAGAGACAAAAAGAGAGAAATCATTCACCTGGGAGGATGGCCATGCCACAATCTCTTCTCCAGTCTCTTCTTTATTAAGTAACTTGACGTTCCTCTCTTGTTATTTTTAGAGTGTTCTTTGTATTTTATATCTTTACCAATCTGACTATGATTTTGGGTATACATGGACACATGCCCTGTGTGAAAATTAAGCCACCAACTCCAAGATTTGAGTAGCAGCTGACTGTATGGGAGACCAGCAACATAACTGTTATGCCATCTGCTGTCCCACTACAATTTATTTTTACATATTTATTTTGTGTTCTGCAACATTGATAATCACATTTATCAGATCCAACTGTTTTTTGGTGAATTCCTTATGATATTTTAGTCTATGCATATTTTTATTTGTGAGGTATGTTTATTGTAAGCAGCATATAGTGGACTCCTGTTTTTAGATCCACTCAGGCAGTATGTGCCTTTTTTAATTGGAGAATTTAATCCTTTAATACCCAATGTTATTATAGGTATTTGTAGACTTATCTCTGCCATTTCGTTAGTCATCTTCTTGATTGTCTTTTGCTCTCTTATTTATGTTTGTCTCTCTTTAGTTTTCCTGATACAGTACTTTTATCAGTACTTGTTGAAGACCTGGAGTGGTGCTTGTGAATTCTTTCAGATTTTTTTTATCTTTTTCTGAGAATGTTTTTATTTCCTTTTCTTCTCTGAAGGATAATCTTGCCAGGTACAGTATTTTTGGTTGAATTGTTTTTCTATTCGAAGTTTGAATATATCTTCTCATTTTCTTCCTGGCTTACATTGTTTCAGTTGAGAGGTCCAATGTTACCCTAATAGGATAACCTTGGTAAGTAACTTAGCTTTCCTCTCTTGCTATTTTTAGAGTGTTGTTTTTGTCTTATATATTTACCAATCTGGCTCTGATGTGCCAGGAAGAAGATCTATTTATGTTGATTCTATATGGAGTTCTTTTAATTTTATTTGTTGTTATTATTATTAGTATTACTATGTAAGAGATATGTTTGCTATAGTGTGTGTGTGCTTGCTGGACAGACAGAAAGAGACAGAGAGAGGAAAAGTGAGAAATCACCCTCTAGGAGATGACCATGCTGCAATCCCTTCTCCTACATTCACCTTTCAGGATTTTGAGTGTGATTTTGTTGGTGAGTTTCAAGCTGCTGGATCCAGAACTTGAACCACAGTTGGCTATGTGGAAGTCCAGCAACATAACCATTATACCATCTTCTGGTGCCTATTTTAGTTATTTTAAGATATATTTTTGCTATAGACTGCATGCACTTGCCAGAGAGACAGAGACAGTAAGTGAGAAATCACACCCTTGGGGGGATGTCTGCTCTACAATACCTTCTTCTCCATTCTCCTCTCAGAATTTTTGGGACATATGCACATGCAATAAGTGTGAGTTTCAAGCCACCAAATCTGGGACTTGAACCATGATCAGTCATGTGGGAGTCCAGTGACATAACTATTATGCCATCTCCTGGTCCCTGGGGTTTTTTTCATTTATTTGGTTGAACTACTCATGTTTCTGTAGATTTGGAAAGTTTTCAAATAGTTTTTCCTGGAAAAAGTTTTCCATGCCTTTACAAGCCTTTTCACCTTCTGGAGTACTTTATACTGATATTTGTTCATTTTATAGTGTCTAGAATTTTCTGTATGCTGTCTTCATTTTTTTTTTTTACTTTTCTTTTAAATTTTTTTAGTGATAGGATCTGTGTTGGATACTTTGTTTTTCAGGTCAAAAATTCTTTATTCTACATGATTCATTCTTCCAATAATGTTTTGAGAGAGATTTTAATATCATGCATTGTATTCTTCATTTCCAGATATTCTGTTTCTTTTTTACTTTATACATTTAATCACTATACATCATTTTGCTTGTAAGTTGAATTTACTCAACATGAGTACTTCTCATACCAGTCCAGTTGAGGATACTAAACACATTATCATTGGCCGATAATAAACCACTTCTGTTTGAATATTTTTAGGGTATCTATCTCATTATGGGATTCCTATTTCATGCTCTGAACTGATTTTCTCTTTTCCTGGAATTGATTGTTTTCTCTTGCATCTCTTTGAGTTTTGTCACAATGTGTGTTCATAATTTTTTGTTATATTTCTATGAATTCTTCTGTGCTCTTTGTTGTTGGTGAGGAGTCATTGTGTTCCTTAGGAGAAGAGTTATTCCCTTGTTTTATAATGTTTATTCTCTCTCTGCACTGGTTTTAGGTAATCTGATACAGTATTCACGTCTTTTTTTTTTTTTTTGAGAGGTTTTGCTACAGGGTGTGTGTGCTTGCCAGAGAGACACAGAGAGACATAAAACAAGGAATCACCCACCAGGGGGAATGGCCACACTGCAATCCCTTCTCCTCTTTTCTCCTCTCAGGATCTTGGACACACACACATGTACACCTGGTGTGGGTTTAAGCCACCAGATCCGGGACTCAAACCATGGTTGACTACATGGGAGTATAGCAATATAGCCAATACGCTAACTGCTGGTCACCACTTCTTTCTTTTTATTGGAGTAGATTCTGTAGTATTGGAAGAGGGGATACCACCTTTAAATCCCAGGTGTGTCCTTGTTAGAGGGCTGTGTTTTACAAATCAGAGCAGATAACATTTATATAGGTAGCTTCGGGTAGTTGTTTTTTCTTTTTCTTTCTTTCTTTCTTTCTTTTTTTTTTTAATATACCAACCTTTCACCTCCTCATGTATTGGGAATGATATTGGGAAATTGCTGGGCTCCCACATTGTCTACTATGGTTTGAGTCCTGGACCTGGGAGCTTGAAACTCATGCCAGGTGTGTGTGCATGCCTGTGTGCCCAAAATCCTGAGAAGAGAATGGAGGAGGAGGTATTGCAGTGTGGTCATTTCTAGAGGATGATTTCTCACCTTCTGTCTCTCCCTGTCTCTCTGGCAAGCACACGTGGCCTATAGCAAAAAATATCTCTTAAAAAAAGAATTTTTAAAATTCACAAATTCTTTATGGATAGGATGCTGAAGTGCAAATAAAAAAACGACATATCTACAGGGAAAAAAAGAAACCCACAATCTTTCCTGCAATGTCTTTTTCCTTTTACTTCACCAATGACTACCTACCCTTCAAGATTCATTTCAACTTCCAACTATTCCAGATCATAGATAATCCTTGAATTTATACTGGTGATGTCATTTACTGAGCCAAAGAACAATAGTAACAGAACAAATTGTTTGCTTCTTTTTGTTGTTGTTTGTTTATTTTTAGTTTTCAAAGGTGAAACAAGTGGGAAAAGTGGGTAGAAATAAAGCACAGAAGACTAGATGTTTGGCTTTGGGGTTATTGAGCATGAGAGGTTTTTTTTTTTTTTTTTTATAGTATACATGAAGATGTCAAGTAGAAAATCAGAGACAAGCACTAGGTTCTAAAAGAAATTTGAGTACATGGGTATAGATAAGATTTCTCAGGAGGTAATATAGCATAAGAAGAGAAGGATGACCAGGACTGATCTTGGAAAAAAACTTCAAAATTTTTGTGATCAAATTATCAGAGATATTCTTCACATACATAGGTTAAAAAAAAAATCATAATATCGGGACCAGCAGTTAGCGTAATGGCTATGTCGCTGGACTCCCACGTAGTTGACCATGGTTTGAGTCCCAGACCCAATGGCTTAAACTCACGCCAGGCGCGTGTGCATGCGTGCCCAAGATCCTGAGAGGAGAATGGAGAAGAAGAAATTGCAGTGTGGCCATCTCCCTTAGGGGGTGATTTCTCGCTTTCTGTCTCTCTGTCTCTCTGTCTGGCAAGTGCACGTGCCCTATAGTGAAAACCTCTCAAAAAATATCATAATATTTATCTAGAATCTTAAAAGGCTACATATCATCAAAGTAATACTGTGCAAAAAGAATAAAGTAGTTGGCATCTCACTTCCTGACTGCAAGATATAGTAGTACAAAACTGATAATAACAAAAAAAATTGGCACAAAAACAGGTATGTAGACCAATGGAACAGAATATAGAATCCACATAAAATCTAAACCATATAGCCAATTTATTTTTGACGCAGTACACAAGAAAATTCAATGGAGTAAAGAAAATTAGGTTAAAAAGCTTCTGCACTTAAAAAGAAATGGTAATTAGAGTGAAGAGACAACCCTCAGAGTGAGAAAATACATTTTTTAGAATACACAGCAGCTTTCCTGAAAACAAACAAATAAAAAACAAAAAACAACCAACCACATAAACAAAAACAAACAATCCTATTGGTGAAATGGGAACTCTCTTACACTGCTTATGGGAATGTAAATTGGCCCAGCCACTGTGGAGAATAATTTGGAGATTCCTCAAAAATCTACAAATAGGGAACCAGCAGTTAGCGTAATTTCCTCAAAAATATAAAAATAGAACTATCATATAATCCAGCAATCTTACTCCTTGGTATCTACCCAAAGGACAGAGGAATTCTTCATCGGAAAAGAGCTTACACATTGATGTTTATTACGGCATTATTCAAAATTGGTGAGACATGGAACCAACCCAAATGCCCATGAACAGATGAATAAATTGAAAAAGTGTGGTGCATATACTCTATTGAATACTACTCAGTCAAAAAAAAAAAAAAAAGACCCTGGCTTTTGACAGAAAGTGGAGGAATATGGAAGATTTACTGCGGAGTGAAGCAAGCCAAGCTATGAAGGAGAGACATTATATGTCCCCACTTAATATATACCAAATGTCCGCACTCTGTAACTAAAACTGAATTACTAAAGGATATAGAAACACAGTAAATAGTTGTGAATACCAGATATAGTGTGGGAAGAGGGTGGGTGAAGGAGTAGAATCTGAGGAAGAACATTTAGAAGAAAAATAGAGAGACAAAGCATTAATTAGACAAAGAAATGGGGTATTATCTGTTGAAGGTAACTTTAGAGTATTATCCCCTTGACTGGGGAGAAATGTACATACTTTGGAATACTCACTTTGCAAGCTAAATAACGTGATTGAATGTATAAAAGAACTTGAAATAAAAAAATTAAATAAAGAAGTGTACAAATGATCTGAATAGACAACTCTCCAAGAAAAACATACGTATGGCAAAAAGCATATGAAAAATCATCAATATATTTTATCATAAGGGAAATGCATATTAAAACCAGAAGGAGATACAACTTAACCTCAGTTAGAGCAGCTAAGATTTAAAAGAAAAAATAAGAATGACAAATGCTGGTGAGGCTGTGGTGAAAAGGGAACTCTCCTACATTGTTGTTTATAATATAAATTAGTACACTTACTGTGGAACAATGTATATGTTCCACAAAAGCCTACATATAGAACTACCATACAACTGTGCAATTTAATTTCTGGATATCCACCCAAAAGATAGAAAAAAAGTCAGAAAAATAGTTATGCATTCATGTTTTTTTGCAGCATTATTCACAATTGCTATACACTATGGGAATACTTTCCAGCCACACACACACACACACACACACACACACACACAAACAAACAATAAAATGTTTCATCTGATACAAAGTGGATAAATATGGAAGATTTAATGTTAAGCAAAGTAAATCAGACTAGGGGAGACAGATATTGTATGTTCACACAGTCTGTACCAAATGTCTTCATTCTGTGGCAGAAACAGGAAGACTAGAAGGTATAAGAGCAGGGAGCACAAGTGTAGATGCCAGAGACTATACAGGAGGCAGTGAATGGTGAGCAGAAAGAAAGGCACTCAGGGGATAAAAGAAAGCATTTATCAGACACAAAAGTGGAAAGCTATTTGTTGATGATGATGTATATGGTCAAATCTACTTGATTGACATGCACTGCATGTATGTTGGAAAGAACCATGTTGCAAGTTGTAAAGAGGTACAATGGTTAAATAAAACACAAAATTTGAAATGTGAATTAAAAATAAAATGATGGAAAAGAAAAGTGTAAAACTGTTGAAATATGGGATTCTAAAGGAGTCTGTCTGGTGCTAATTATCTCTTGCATGCAAATATTTACCTATTACAACAAGCTTGCAACTGAACACCAAATATCTCTGACTTTAACAAAGTTAACTTAAACTGTACTGGTTATCATCCATAGAACTATAAGATTATGATTCTTGGTAAAAATTGATGAGTAAATGAGCAGAAAGGTTAAGCTTGAGAATGTGACTAATATCTTTAAACCACGCTGTTGGATATCAAAATCTGTCAGCATTCTCTTCAGTAAATAGATTTTATTTATGCCCTAATGTATGTCTATTTTGGTTATCCAGCCGACATTTTATCTGTTGTAATTCTATTATAGTTTTTGGACCTATATCCTTGCACATGGAAAGACAAGCCTATTGTAATAGGTAGATATTTGAGTACACAAAAAATCTCAGACTACTTTAAGGGGAAAAAAAAGAGCTTATTGTAAAGACTTAAATGGACTGAAATCAGAATCAAAAAGTTCTCCAGAAACTAGAATCTCTATAATGACTCAGTTTCTGCTTATTACTTAGAATGAAAGTAAAGAAGTGGGACCTGCAGTTAGCATAATGGCTATGTCGCTGGACTTCCACATAGTTGACTACGGTTCGAGTCCCGGACCTGGTGGCTTAAACTCATGCTGGGCACATGTGCGTGCGTGCTAAAGATCCTGAGAGGAGAATGGAAAAGAAAGGATTGCAGTGTGGCCATCCCCCCTTGGGGGTGATTTCTCGCTCCCTCAGTCTCTCTGTCTCTCTCTGTCTGTCTGGCGAGCACACACACCCTATAGCAAAAACCTCTCCCCCCAAAAAATGGAAAGAAATAAAAATATACATATTCTATATCCCTATTCCTTGCTCCACCTCCCATCTACTTTACTCTCTCACCTATGATTTTTTGTTTGGTTTTAAATTATCTGTGCTCTTCTCTGATAAGCAATGGGCTTCCTTAGAATACCTATAGCTTCTACTTCCTCGTAATTATGGCTTGTATGAGGCCATTGATTACTTCTTTGCTCCTTATCCCTATTTTGTAATCTTATAGTATGACTATTTTTAGTATGTGTTTTGAATTAAGTTTTCCAAATTTTTTTTTTTTTTTTCATACCAGGTCAAAAGCCATAAAGACACTTAACATTCTTACTCAATTTCTTTATTAATTTACTCCATTTGAACTATATTGTGCTATAATGCTGTTAGGCTTTCCTTGATGTGAATACATCATAGCATCTTTAGCCTGCTGTTCTTTCATTATTTTTACAAAAAAATTAAAATAATTCTTCTGATCCACTATTATTTTCATGTCAAATCCAAGCATTGCCTTATTAAAATATATAATACAAAAATGTGCAATGATTAAATGTAAATAAAAATACTAAATTCTACTCTTTGAAAAGATTCCAACTATAATTCATTAGTTTAAGATAATGCATCCTTCCAATATTGGCACAGGAGGACATAGAAAGCCTGAATAGACCTAAAGCAAGCAATGAGGTTAAATCAGTAATAAATAACCTGCCAACAAAAAAGTACAGATCCTGATGACTTAACTGCTGAATTTTATAAAACTTTTAAAGAAGAGGAAACCCCCATTCTACTCACACTGTTTCTAGAGATCCAAAAGGAAGGAACCCTTCCAAATTAATTCTATGAAGCCTCCATTACTATCATTCCCAAAATGGATAAGAATAAGACAAAAAAGGAAAACTACAGAACTATATCTCTGATGAATTTAGATGCAAAAATTCTCATCAAGTTACTTGCTAACCATATTCAACAGCATATAATAAAGATTATTCATCACAACCAGGTAGGCTTTATTCCAGGAATGCAAGGGTGGCTCAACATAAGTAAAATCATAAATGTAATACACCATATTAACAGAAACAAAGATAAAAAAGTATGATCATTTCAATCAATCAGGAAAAGGCATTTGACAAAATACAGCATTCATTCATGATTAAGAATCTCAGGAAAATTAGCATTGAAGGATCGTTTCTCAGCATAATAAAAACCACCAATGAAAAACCTATAGCTGGGAACCAGCAGTTAGTGTAATGGCTATTTCACTGGACTCCCACGTAGTTGACTGCAGTTCGCGTCCTGGACCCGGTAGCTTAAAACTCACACCGGGCGCATGTGCATATGTGCCCAAGATCCTGAGAGAAGAATGGAGGAGAAGGGATTGTGGCGTGACCATCCCCCCTGGGGGGTAATTTCTTGCTTTCTGTCTCTATGTCTCTCTCTGTCTGTCTGGCGAGCGTTTGCACCCTATAGCGAAAATACCTCTCAAAAAAACAAAAACAAAAACAAAAAAACCTATAGCTAACATTATACCAAATGGGGAAAAGCTGAAAGCTATTCCACTAAAAGTTGGTACAAAACAAGGCGGTCCGCTCTCTCCGCTCCTATTCAATATAGTACTGGAAGTTTTAGCCAATGTGATCAGACAAGAGAAGGAAATAAAAAGCATTCCAATAAGGAAAGAAGAGCTGAAATTATCTCTGTTTGCAGATGACAGGATTGTGTACATAGAAGACCCAGAATATCCATGAGAAAACTTCTCGAAATAGTAAATGCATACATTAAATTGGCAGTTTACAAAATTGACTAACAAAAATCTATAGCATTTCTGTACACAAACAAGCAGACAGAGTCGGAACTGAACAAAGTAATCCTATTTACCATAGCCACAAGAAGTTCAAGATACCTACGAATAAAACTAACCAAGGATGTCAAAGACCTCTATAAGGAAAACTATAAAAAACCTTGACAAGGAAAACGAAAAGGACACAAAAAAGTTGAAGGACACCCTGTGTTTCTGGATTGGCAGAATTAATATAATCAAAATGGCAATCATACCCGAATTAATCTATATGTTTAATGCAATCCCGATAAAATTACAAGAGACACTCTTTATAGATCTACCTTGTATTGCCAAAGCCATCCTGCACAAGAAGAGTGGAGTGGGGGCATCTCACTTCCTGACCCCAAAATATATTACAAAGGTGTAATAATTAAAGCAGCATGGTATTGACACAAAAACAGACATGAGGACCAATGGAACAGAGTAGAGATGCCAGAAATAATCCCAAAAAACATACAGTCAACTAATCTTTGACAAAGGGTACCACCCAGTCCAATGGGAAAAGAAAAAACTCTTCAACAAATGGTGCTGGAAAATCTGGGTATCCACCTGCAGAAAGATGAATCTGAACCCCCATCTGTCACCATTAGCAAAAATCAACTCAAAGTGGATCAAATATCTAAACCTAAGACTGCAAACTATAAAACTACTGGAGGAAAACTCTAGGGTAACTCTGGGAGACATTGGGGTAAGCAAAGATTTTTTAAGCAAGACCTTCAAAGTACAGGAAATAATCGCCAAAATAGCCAGGTGTGATTACATCAGATTAAAATTTTCTGCACATCAAAGGACACCATAATTAGTGTGAATTGACAACCTTCAGAATGGGACAGAATTTTTGTTAACTATCTCAGATAAGGGTCTGATTACCAGAATACACAGAGAACTCAAGTGGCTTACCCAGAAGAAAATGATTAACCCAATTACAAGATGGGAAAATGATAGCATAATGGCTACCGTAGTCGACCGCAGTTCGCGTCCCGGACCTGGTGGCTTAAAACTCACGCCAGGCATGTGTGCGTGCATGCCCATTATCCCGAGAGGAGAATGGAGGAGAAGGGATTGTGGCGTGATCATCCCCCCTGGGGGGTGATTTCTCGCTTTCTGTCTCTATGTCTCTCTCTGTCTGTCTGGCAAGCGCACACACCCTATAGCAAAAACCTCTCAAAAAACAAACAAACAAAAAAAACAGATGGGAAAGTGAGCTAAATAAACAACTCTCTAAGGAAGACATACTAACAGCCAAAACGCATATGAAAAAAAATGCTCAACATCCCTCATTGCAGATCAAAACCACAATGCAATATCATCTAACTCCAGTAAGAATGGTGAAAATTAAAAATAATAATAAGTGCTGACAGGGATGTGGTGAAAGGAAAAACTCCTACATTTTTGATGGGAATGTAAATTGGTCCAGCCACTGTGGAGAACAATATGGAGGTTCCCCAAAGATCTTAAAGTAGATCTACCATATGATCCAGCAATTCCACTCCTGGGTATCTACCCAAAGGACAGGAGAATCAGTCAGAAAAGCACTTGCACAACTATACTTACTGCAGCACTATTCATGATTGCTAAGACATGGAACCAAACAAAATGTCCACAAATGGATGAATGGATTGAAAATGTGTGGCACATATACTCTATGGATTATTATTCAGCCAGAAAGAACAACAAGGCCCTGGAATTTGATAGAAAGAGGACGAATATGGAAGATTGTTGGTGAATGAAGCAAGTCAGGCTATGACATTGTATGTCTCCGCTTAACATATACAGAAAGTTCACACTCTATGGCAGAGACCGAAAAACTGGAGGACATAAAAACATCAAAAATTGTTGTGGACACTAGAGACAAATTGGAAGAAGAGTGTGGGAGAGGAAGAGTGCAGTAAGGGAAATTAGGAGGAAAATAAGGATAGATAAGTTATTTGTGGGACACAGATATGGTTTCTTCTCTGTTGATGAGGATGTGTACAGTATTCTCAATTGAACTGATATGTGTATCATGCTGGGTAAAATCTCTTTACAATCTAAATGATGTATAGCAATTGAATGTATAAATAATCATAAAAAATAAAGTAAAATAAAAAATTAAAAGTAAATAAATCTTTGCCTAAAAATATAATAATGCACCCTTTTAACTGGAGAAATGAAGTAAAATGGTAGTTTTGATATATGGACATGCAGATTTTGTAATAGCCAGAGATATTTATTAACAAGTAATATTTAAATATTGTCAATTTAAGTTATTGTTTTGTTGCCAATTGTAAATGCAAATATAGAATGACAAAGTATCAGAAGTAAAACCTCTGGTGTATATTTATTTTGTTTTTGACAGATTTTTGCTATAGGACATATATACTTGCCAGAGAGACAGGGAGAGACATAGAGACAGAAAGCGAGAAATCATCCCCCAAGGGAGATGGCCACATCGCATCCCTTCTCTTCCAGTGACCTCTCAGGATATTGGGCTCACATGCACACATGCCTGGCATCAGTTTTAAGCTACTAGTGAAACAGAGCAAGAACCCCCTAATATATTTTCTAGGGTTCCGGTTGAATGGTTCCAGACACCTAAAGAGGAATTTGATTATCTAAGGCCTCACCAATCAAGAATGCCCATGAGCTGATCATGCCCCTAATTTTGCCCTTAAAAATGCATGTGGGGAACATCTCGGGGAAACTGGGTCTTTTCAGTATGAGCTGCCAGCTCTCCTTGCTTTGCGCTTTGCAATAAAGCTGTACTTTCCTTCATCACACCATGTGCCTATGGCTTGGTTTTATAGCACTTGGGCGAGCGAACCTGATTTGAGTTCTGTAACAGTTTTTGGCGACCCAGATGGGACTAAGGTCCTGCGTGGGTGTCTCACCCAAGGTACAGCGACCCTTGGCCAATGGCCAACCTCAGAACTTGTCCTGCAGCTGCCTGAGCACCTTGTCTCAGGGACAGTCCTGGGTGATTGGCCGCCGAGCAGGCGCTGTTGACCCACGGCGATTTTAGTTTTGTGGTGAAGGAAACACGGCACTAGATTGGATTGGATTTGACAGACGTCTGGTAAGTTGCAGGACTCGTGTGTGACAACACCAAGGCCTATCTTTCCCTGTAGATCTTTGGTGGGTTTTCCTCCATTTGGCTAAAGAGTAGCTATAAGCCTCCCTTTAGACATTTGGTTTCTGCTTTGACAGGACGTTTGTTTGGTGTGATCTCCCCCTTTGGATACAGGGTCAAGAAGCCTTGAGAGACTGTTTGGAAATTTGGTAACTTGTACATTTGATTTTACATTTTGTTTGAACCGGCCGTGAATAGGACATCATTACGGGAAATTGAAAGAGAGCTCTATTCCATCTTGTAGCCCTTAGGGTATATTTTGTAGAACTGGGACTTTGAACTATCATTCTAAATAAAGATAACTCTTATAACATTATCTGGCCCCATTGTTCTCTAGGATCCAGGGAACAGGGGACAAAGAATGGGTGTTTACATTAGGTAAGTAACTTTCTAATCATTTTGTGGGAAAAATTAAAAGTAACATGCTTAGAATTTTAGTTAGAGAGTCTGCTCATTAACCCTCTGTGAAAGAAATGTGGATTCATTTATATCAGTAGAGTCAACAGCAGATGTTAATAGTCTTTAAAATGAGGGAAAGAAATTAGAAGCGTGACCTCTGGCCTAGAAAGGCTAGGTTCTTTGCCTTCTCTCCCCCCACCCCCTTTTTCTTGGCATAACCCTTGAGCTTACAACTTCCAGTAGATTGGCTTTTCTTAAAGGAGCAGTTTGTGGGTCCCATGTGGATGGTGTAAGTTAAATGTTTGTGTGCCTCTTCCTTTATCTCTGCATGTCTTTTCTTTTCCTCTGTGTCAGTGATTTTTCAGTGAACCTGAGGGCACGTGGCTACCATAGATTTGGCGTGGTGAGCGGAGTAAACCAAAGCTGCTCTGCTCTTTCCAAAGTCACAGCCAAGAGAACTTAGGACCTGACAAGTCAGCAAAAATGGAAGAACATGTTAACAGTCACTCCTGCTTTCTGTGGAATTCAGTTCAATAGGTGGTAAAGATCACTGTTTAGTTTCTTTCCTAGATGAAGATTAGTGGGAGAAAAGGATTTGTATGAAATAGT
>NW_006200563.1:0-363 GCF_000334495.1 Tupaia belangeri chinensis
TAGTAACTAATGATATTTAGCCTCTTTTTATGTGCATGCCATTTATACATTTATATATTTATATATTCTTTTATTTGAGGTATATGTTCAAATCTTATGATTTGAGTTTTTTATTATTATTATTTAAATTTTTGCCATAGGGTTTGTTAGTGAGAGACAGAGAGAGAGGAAAAGTGAGAAATTACGCTAGGGGGATGGTCACACTGCAATCCCTTTTCCTCCACTATCCTCTTGAAGTTTGGGGTATACACTCCCATGAGCCCTGTGTGCTTTTTTTTTTTTTGGAGAGGTTTTTGCTATAGGGCGTGTGCGCTAGCCAGACAGACAGAGAGAGACAGAGAGAAAGCGAGGAATCACTTCCCG
>NW_006200563.1:489-2672 GCF_000334495.1 Tupaia belangeri chinensis
AGCCCAGCGACATAGCCATTACGCTAACTGCTGGTCCCAGCCCTGTGTGCTTTTCAAGAGGCTGGGTCCAGGACTCAAACTGCAGAGCTGACCATGTGAGATACAAAGCTTTAACCACCACACCACTTGCTGGCCTCATTTTTTAAAAAATATAATTCAGTTATTTGTTTTCTTATTATTGAATTATGGGAGTGTTTTATATATTCTGGATGCCAGTTTCATCTTTCAGATATTTATTTTATAAGCATTTTTTCACAATCTGTAGCATCTTTTCATTTTCATAACATTGTTTATTTTTCCTGTGTTTTTCTTTGATTGACCTATTTATTTATATTTAATTTTTTATTAATTCTTTATTAAAGTATAAACTATATATATATTTTTTGAGAGGTTTTCACTATAGGGCGCGTGCCCTTGCCAGACAGAAAGAGACATAGAGACAGAAAGTGAGAAATCACCACTGGGTCCGAGATGCGAACCGCAGTCAACTATGTGGGAGTCCAGCGACAGCCATTACGCTAACTGCTGGTTCCCAAGTATAAACTATATTTTAAAACAGTTTTATATTTATAAAAAAAAATTGTTGGTGATAGTATAGAAAGTTCCAATATGCTCAAACACAGTTTTCCCTATTTTTAAAACTTTTTAGAGAGATTTTTGCTATAGAATGTGTGTGCACTCACCAGAGAGACAGAGAGATAGAAAGCGAGATATTACTGGCCACACCACTATCCCTTCTCCTCTATTCTCCTCTTCGGATTTTGAGTACACAGGCACACGTGCCTGGTGTGAGTTTTAAGCTACTGGATCCAGGACCCAAACCACGGTTGACTACGTGGGAGTCTAGCAACATAACCATTATGCACTCTGCTAGTTCCAGTTTCCTCTATTATTAATAGCTTACATTAGTAGCATGTATCATTTACAGTTAAAAACTGTTGATACATTATTATTATTTTACAGTTAATCACTGTTGATACATTATTATTATTTATACAATATCTGTATTTCCTCAGTTTGACTCGATATCCTTTTCTGTCTAGCATCCCAATCAGTAGGATACACTATATTTAGTCTTCATTTTCCATAGTCGGTTGTCACAATTTCTTAGATTTTTAAATTTTATTTTTAAAGTTTTATTTATTTATTCATGACAGAAAATATGTATATGTGACAGAGAGAGAGAGACAACCCCAACAAGATCTTGTCATGCCATCATCCCCCTTATCCAGCTTGTCAGGATCTTGGGCAAGCACACACATGACTACATGTTTTCAGACCAACCTAGAAATTCAAATCCAGAGTTGGCTATGTGGTTTCCCACACTGCAGTTTAGGCTTCTACTGACTGAGCTGCCAGACTGGGCCAGACTTTTTAAATTTTGATGCCTCTGATAGTATTGGAATACAGATCAGCTATTTTATAAAATCTCCAAATTGGGATTTTTCTGGTGTTTTCTTTGCAATTAGACTGAGGTTAAGGGTTCTCAGAAGGAAGATCATAGAAGTAAAGTACTGTCTTCATCACATCATTTCACAGTAACAACATGACTGTTAATATTGATCACAATCACTTGGCTGAGGTAGTGTTTATCAGCTTTCTCTATTAGAAAGTTATCCTCCCCTTTCCATAGTGTACTATTCAGAAGGATTTTACTATACATAGACCATACTTGAAAATATGGACCATTTCCTTCTGGATGAAGTGTCTACATACATTTTTAGAAAATTTTCTGCATGAAAGATTGATCTCTTCTTCCACTTACTTATTCATTCTCATCATTCACATGTATCAATGTGGATTCATGGATATTTATTGTATACTGTGAATTATAGTCCAAATTATTTTACTTTTTTATTAAATTGTTCCATCTTTCGTCATTGAGAATTCTGCTTCTATATTCCTTTGACATGCTGCAATTAAATTTTTTTGAACATTTTCTTACTTTCTGATATTATAAGATGCTACAAGGTAACTCTGTATAATGCTACCTCGGTCATAAAACCAGCTATTACTTCAAGAAATTCTATTTTTAAAAACTTAATAAAAATTTTATTTAAAAATTAATATTGTTGGAGAATAGTATTAGAAACGTCTAATGGTATTAGAAATTAAGATGTAAGTGTGATTATCGTTAGAATATCATTGCTTCTAAATCCTTTTAACTTACAAAATAGAACAGG
>NW_006200564.1:0-816 GCF_000334495.1 Tupaia belangeri chinensis
CAAACTTTTTGAAATCCTCTTGTATGTGTGTGTTTTTCTACATATATACAGCTACCATTCCAGTTTTAGATATGTTTGAAACATGACATTTATCCAAATAGAATTATAAATTAGCAAACACAGGGGCCGGCAGGTAGTGGGGTGGTTAAAGGCACTGGATTCCCATAGGCAGACCATGGTTCATGTCCTAGACCTGGTGGCTTGCTTTCTCCCTTCTCCTTTCCATTCTTTTCTCTCTCTTTCTGTCTTTCTCTGGTAAGATAAAAATATAACAATAAATGGAATTAAATAAATAAATAATTCTTTAAAAAATTAGAAAATATACACACATACATCCTAATATTAGAAACTTATTGTTGGAAAGGTGATTATATAGAATTACAGAGAAAAACTTATCTCAATGTCTAATGATTATTGCTTTACCATTTTTTAATTCATATGGGTATGCATTATGTATGGATCTCCTTACATATCTACCTACGTAGTTTTTGAAAGATTGTGGGACATGGAAATAGGAGAACTACTAAGCAAATATACCCAAAGCATATATTATTAATGATCTAAGCTCATTGTCAATAAATAAACAAACGTGCAATCAAAGTGAAATCATTATTAAAGTGAAAGAATAGTTATTCAAATAAAATAATTACACTTTTTCTTAAATTGTGAGGCATTTAAGAAATATTTCCTAGAGAAACTTTAAGATAGTAAAGAGACTGCCTACAAAAAGAAGTTTAATAAAATTATATTTTCTGCACGTGTAAAAGAAAATACATCAAAAGTTATGAAGTGTTTACTCCATGACTAGGAAAGCCT
>NW_006200565.1:0-517 GCF_000334495.1 Tupaia belangeri chinensis
CTAGTTCAATGAATTTTTTTTTGACATTCCAAACAAATAATGTTCCTTAAAAAACTACCTGTAAAGAAATAATTAATTTAAAGTAAACTGCCTCTTTGGAGATAAAATTATATCACTGAGTTGTTTTTTTTTTAAATATGTTTGCTCTTATCTTAAAATTAATTGTTGTGATTAATTATTCTTGACTTTCTGATAATAACAAGTCAAATTCTAAATGGAATACAAATGTAAGTCTAAAGTTTGTGACACCTCAAAATATTTTCAGACATAGGACCAGCAGATGGCATAATAGCTGTGTCTCTAGACTCCCATGTAGTTGACCACGGTTCAAGTCCTGGACCTGCTGGCTTAAATTTGTGTCAGGCACGAGTGTGTGCTTGCCCAAGATCCCAAGAGGAGAATGGAAGAAAAGGGGTTGCAGCATGGCTGTCCCCCCTGGGGGATGATTTCTAGCTTTTTGCCTCTCTGTCCCTCTCTATCTTTCTAGTGAGTGTACACGTCCTATAGCAAAAACCTC
>NW_006200566.1:0-558 GCF_000334495.1 Tupaia belangeri chinensis
TTCTCTATTCTCTTCCCTTCTCTCCCCCTCCCGCCCTTTATTATTTGTTTTCTCCTGGGGTTTTTTGGATTTTTTTCGTTGTTGCTTTACCATTTCTCTGAGGCATGATGTTAGGTTGTCTATTTGCCAACTTTCCATCTTTTTCTTTTTTTTTGGGAGAGATTTTCGCTATAGGGCATGTGCACTCGCCAGACAGACAGAGAGAGACATAGAGGCAGAAAGCGAGAAATCACCCCCAGGGGGGATGGTCACGCCGCAATCCCTTCTCCTCCATTCTCCTCTTGGGATCTTGGGCACGTATGCACATGTGCCTAGTGTGAGTTTTAAGCCACCGGGTCTGGGACACAAACAGTGATCGACTATGTGGGAGTCCAGCGACATAGCCATTACCCTAACTGCTGGTTCCCTCCATCTTTTTTCCTATGCACACTAATTGCTGTGGACTTCCCTCTTATGACTGCTTTTGCGATGTCCCAAAGATTATGGAAACTTGTGTACTCATTATCATGGGATTCCATGAATCTTTAGATTTCAGTCTTAATTTCTTTAGTAGTTGTG
>NW_006200567.1:0-1272 GCF_000334495.1 Tupaia belangeri chinensis
TATACCGACTATCCACACTCTACGGTAGAGAACTAAAAATTGGAGTTCAGAAAAGCAATGAAGGTACTTAATGAGAATAGGACAGTGTGGAATGGGGGAAGTGAAGAGAAGAGGATAGAGAAAGATAGCAAGAGAACAATAGAGAGGCAGGACGTTAGTGAGAAACAGATATGGCTTATTACCTGTTGATGATGACATGTATAATATTCTCAACTGGATTGGTCTGAGAAGTGTTTCATGATAGGTAAAGTCTTTTTACAAGCAAAATGAAAAATAGCGATTGTTTTAAAAAAATAATTATAATAATAATAATAATGATTGGGGAAAACATAGAAAAGATATTGAATGTTGAAGCGGGGAGATTAATGTCTGTGTATTGACTGACATGCATGGCATTCTCTTTTGCAAAAGTAATGTAATACACTGTAAAGTTATATATAATCCAATGTAATATAAAGAAATTATGATGATAATCAAAAAAAAGGAAAAAAAAATCCCTGCCTTCACTTAAGTGAACATTTTTGTCAAACCATGTCACATGAAACCCTGCCTGTCCTTGAATAAGAATGAAGCCCTGTCATTTCCTGCTCATAGATTACCCTGATGTACAATATGTGAGTGAAAGTAGCTGGATACAGGACAAATACTGTATGACCTCATGTACAGAGGGAGACTGAGCACTGAAACCAGAAAAGAGAATAGAACAGTGGTTATGGGAGCAGAGAGGATAGGGTTTTGGGAAAGGTTGGTCAGGCCATAGAAATATTCAGTTAGACAGATGTTAGGAATATCCATTGTCCAACATAGTGACTGCAGTCAATAACCATGTACTGATTATTGTTTTAATATTGCTAATATGGTAGATCTTTTAAAAAGGTTTATTTCAAATTTTTCCTTTATTGCTATTTTAAAGGAGATATTTGCTGTAGGGTTCATGTGCTCTCTGGAAGACAGAGAGAGACAGAGAGACAGAAAGCAAGAAATCACCCCAAAGGGAGAATTGCCACACCACAATCCCTTCCCCTCAATTTTCTTCTCAGGATCCTGGACACGCTAACACAGGTACCCATTGTGAGTTTTAATGCAAGAGGTCTGGGACTAGAACTGCACTTGACTACATGTAAGTCCAGTGATGTAATCATTATGCTATCTAATGCTCCAAGTAATTCTTAATTTGCTATAGGGCTTGTGTGCTCATCAGAGAGAGACATAAAGAGAGAGAGAGAAAGCGAGACAGAAACTAAGAGAGCAAGTTGTCAGGTACAAGACTCA
>NW_006200568.1:0-1265 GCF_000334495.1 Tupaia belangeri chinensis
AGACCTAATCAAGGATGTTGTGAAGGGGAGACCTACACTGGGTATTGGTAGTGACAAAGATTGGAATTACATGTAAGAGAACCTAACTTTTACACACCTTTGGGAGGCTTAGGTTTTAAGGTCACTTGGATATTCATCTTACCTGATGCCTTTATACCTGTTTTAATGATTAATGTGCACAAAGGTTTAAAGATACTTGGGGCTACTTTTAAAATGGAAGATAAACATTTCCTTCTCAAAAATCTATTGTACCAATAGTTATCCACTCTTCCTTTTTCATTAAAAATATTGCTTTTAGTTTGATGTAGGGTGCTTGTACTCTTCAGAGAGATACAGAGCGAGTGGCCAGGTGGCCATGGTGCAATTCTCTTTTATTCTCCTCTTGGGATTTTGCATATGCACACATACATTCCTGGCATAAGTTTCATGCCCCCAAGTTCAGGCCTTGAATTGCAAGAGATTTAGTGGCCTAAGCTTTCGCACCACTTTCTTGCCCCTTAGTAATTCCTAGGCATTTTTTTGTTTGTTTGGCTTAAAAATAGAATATTGCCTAGTGAGTAATGGATATGGGATTGCAATTGTGGAATTGCTGGGGTTGAGTAAATAACCTGTCTCCTAGAGGGAGACTTTAATGGATAAAAAATTAGTTTGGGCAAATACTTTGTATATAGTCAAGCTGTTCAGGTGTGAACATGGTACTAAAAAAATGAAAGACCCAAAGCAGTGAGTCCTGACCTCATCGTGAGAAAGTTACATGTGTAAATAACATCAAATAGGTGATGATCGAACACATGTTTGAGTCTTGAATATCTGAAACAAAGCATGGGGCAAGAATAAGTTGTGAACAATAGCGTGTAACTATTTCACATTCGACTGGGTTGAGATAACACTATAGAGATAATATTTTAATAAGTGGTAGGTAAAATAAATAGATAAAAGGAAAGTGAATTTGTTTTTTGATCTTAACAGAGTTCATTTGTTTACAAAGAATTATTTATTTAATTTTATTGTTATCAATTTCATTATAGAGAGATATTTGCTAGAGGTCGTGGGCACTCACCAGAGAGACAAAAACACAGAAAGTGAGAAATAGATCCCCAGGGGTTGCAGTCCATTCTGCTTCATTCTCCTGGCAGGCCATGCCTGTGTGTCTGGTGTGAGTTTCAAGCTACTGGGTCTGGGACTCAAACTGTGGTTAGCCATGTGTGAGTGGAGTGTGCTCTAACTACTATACCACCTGCTGGCCCATTTTTTGTTATTTTTTT
>NW_006200569.1:0-1821 GCF_000334495.1 Tupaia belangeri chinensis
CCATTATGCTAACTGCTGGTCCTCCAAGATAAGTAAAATTTTGTCTTGGCATATTCTTACCTGAACATATATTTACTTTCACTAACAATGAAATTCAAATATTTTCTGTTAAAATGTCTCCAACTACATAATACTTATGGAAGAATTCAAACCATATTTCCTTATATATCAGAAAAATGGAAGCATGATTTTTTATAAATTTCCATATTTCATACTTGACAATACAGTATTTTATTATGGTAATTGTTTGATTTTATATTTTGTATGAGAGCATATTTTTTGGAGAGGTTTTTTTCTACAGGGCGTGTGCGCTCACCAGAAAGAGACAGAGAAACAGAAAGTGAGAAATCAACCCCCATTTGGGATGACCATGCCACAATCCCTTCTCTTCCATTCTCCTCTCGGGATCTTGGGCATGCACGCACATGTGCCTGGCGTGAGTTTTAAGCCACGGGGTCTGGTCCACAAACCACGGTTGACTACATGGGAGTCCAGCGACATAGCCATTATGCTAACTGCTGGTCCCTAGAGCATATTTTGATAAGCCCAATGGCGAAATTTATTAGGATGTTGAGTACTCAGTTTGTAAATGATCATTATTTTTCTTCCTGAAATAAATTTCAAAGTGTGGTATTCTGATATTAGTCAATTCTTTGTACTTAACTGCACAGGTGTTTGAGTAAGGTTGAAAAAGTTATAAAATATTTTTAAAATAGTTTATCTGGAATTCCTTTGTGCTTATAATCTGGGTCTCAAAGTCAGATTAAAATTTTAAGGCTATTCTTGGTAATTAACATCCTTCTATTCATGAGTAGTGTGGTCCAGTATGAAATCCAAAATTGACAGTGTCTTACCCAGCACCTAACTTCAAGGGTGTTCATTGGAAATAATTTCACAGTTTAGCCTAATAGAATGAGCATAGACAGGAAACAGATTATGTAAAACAGGGTAGGAGATTATTCAGAAAATAAATATAGCAAAACAATAATTGTGTAAATTAAGAACTGTGGTGCTATATGTTTCATTTATTAATTTATTTTTAAAGGATATTTTTCTATAAAGCATGCGTGCTCATCAGAGAGACAGAAAAACAAAAAGTAAGTGAGAAATCATCCTTAAGAGGTATGGCCATGCCATAGAATCTTCTTCTCTCAGGATTTTCAGCATGCATGTACATGTACCTGGCGTTACTTTCAAGTTTCTGGACTGGGAATTGAACTGAGGTTGGCCACGTGGGACAATCCCTTAACCACCATGCCATGTGCTGCTCCCTATTTTTTTTTTCTAATAGTAGTAGTTTCATTTTTATTGAGCAATAGTAGGGACTGATAGTGTAGTTATATATTTCATACTTGTTTGATTTGAAATAGCTGACTCTGGGCAAGAAGCACAAATAAAGCAGCAAACAAGTCTTCCTTCTTGGGGAACTTTCTGGAATCCAGGAACACAGCTGTGACTACACACAGATTCAGGAGTCTGAGCAGAAAAGAGAATCAGTCATAATCATGTATGTTATGAGTTGGTTTGACTACATGTCACTATTTCTTTCCACTTCAGAGAAAACTGAAATAGTTCATCACTGTTTATCTTTTAGATATCACTTAGGGTTCTATTTATTTATTTAGACAGAAATTTTGCCTATAGGGTGCATGTACTTACCAGAGAGAGGGAAAGGCAGAGAAAAAGAAAAATCACTCCTGGGGGGGATTGCTACACTACAATCCCCTTTCCATTCTCCTTAGAATTTTTGGCCTCCATGCACATTTCCCTGACATGATTCAGGATTCTGATTCCAGGACTTGAACTGCAGTCAGTCATGTG
>NW_006200570.1:0-259 GCF_000334495.1 Tupaia belangeri chinensis
TCCCTTCTACTCCATTCTCATCCTGGGATCTTAGGCATGAACACAGACACTCCCGAATTAACTTACAAGCCTCTGGGTCCCAGACTTGAACCATGGTTGTCCATGTTGGAGTCCAATAACATAATCACTATGCCATCTTCTGGTCCTGAGACCTGATTTTTAGTAACAGCATTTAAGACACAAAAAATATACAATGAAGACTTATACTTAATTTTAGATAAACATCTTTTTCATGTTTCATGGTCAAGTAATAACCCAT
>NW_006200571.1:0-971 GCF_000334495.1 Tupaia belangeri chinensis
TGACCTTCCAAAGTATGAGCTTTGAAGACTTTGTGCACCCCAGCGCAGGCATCAGCTTGGAATACAAAAAAGGCAGGATGGACCCACCAGCTCCATTCTAGAGCTGGCAGGAGTGGTGAATGCCTTGTGTGTCTCTCAGCTGTGCCGAGCAACCTGGACTGTATTTAAGGAGAAGTAAGGAGGACAATACAGAGTTCATGACATGGCACGGGCAAGGCAGGAGTAGGGGATCTTCCAGGCTATCTCTACCCAGCCTTGGACCTATGGTGGAGGGAGATAGTGGCATGCGCCCCTCCACAGTGTGCTCACAAGGAGGCACATGCCCTGTTGTGTGGCTCTGAAATGATGCTCATGATGATGGACATTTAACAAGCCCTCACTGTGTGCCAGCTTGTCTCACAACGACCTGATGTGTTCAGCTCTAGAGATCTCATCTTCATGTACAAGGAAACCGAGCCCCACAGTGCACAGCTAATAAGGGGTGGGGAGGCAGAACAGGAAGCTAAGGACTATGGCTCCAACCATCTCTCCATGGATTCCACAAGTGTTTCCTGAGCACTGTCAACACTTAAGAGAAACAAGGACACAAAACCTAATAAAGCCAGAGTTGATTTGGGTGGTGAGAGTTGCAAGCTGGTAAACACAGACTCCAGCAGCCTTGAGGAAATGTTCCACGATCTTACCTTTTATAGAGTTTTTGAAGCAGAAACCACAAGTGGGTAAGGAAATCACATCTTTTCTGTAAAGATTTTGGATTGGGGAAAGCGAGTTAATGAGATGTCTTGTAGGAAGAGGACTGGGTAAATCAGGGAGTGCTATCCAGCACGTTCTAGGACTGGGAAGGGAAGGGAAGTATGACAGTTCCAATGTCAGCTTTAAGGTCTGTGTGCTCTGTAACACACTTAGCAAAAAGTGAGATGACAACAAGTTTAGAGAGATGTCAACATTTACTTAGAAAAATTTACATTTTT
>NW_006200571.1:4119-5563 GCF_000334495.1 Tupaia belangeri chinensis
CTGCTGGTCTGTCCTCTACTCTGCACTGTCCAAAGTCAGCCACTTTGTGAGGACAGAGAATCATCTACCTGACCCTAAGATTCCACAGCGATCAACAGGCACCAGGTTCCTAGGGCTTATTCTAATGTGAATTAGCACCAACACACCCCTATCTAGACACAGGAGGGTCCCAGTTCCCGAGAAGGCTCCCTCAAGAGTCACATCCAATCCAAAGGATAACCTCACTCCCTCCAGCATCAGAGATTCTGCCTGGTTCTGAACTTGAATATTTATAAGATACACCATGTGTCTCCAGAGCGTGTCAGTGGTTTTTGCAGGAACCAAACACTGATAGAGAGGAAAGACTATCTTTATTAGGGAAAACCTTGAAAAAGACAAAGCACGGTTGAAAATAAAACACCGAGGAGTCAGGACCAGGCAAGAAAAACACTAAGACCACAATGTGACTCTGAAAACTTTTTAAATTTTAAATATGTCCAAATGTATTTATCATGACTCGCTGTCCTGTTCAGATTACAATTGGTCATCCAGCAAAGCAAAATGATTTTGGTTCATTTCCAGTGATCTTATTTTTCCTGTTTGTATAAGGCTGCATCTGAGTCTGTGTGCCATAAAGAATAATTGTCCTTAGCTCTCAGACACAGGTCTCTGAGTTTAACTGTGGACATGATCTTAGTTATCTTTTCGTTTTTTGTGAGGGAGGATATTAATTTTAATTTGAGAGAGAAAACTATGACTTAATGGGGACTGCCAATCTCTGGGCATGAGCAGTTACACCCTTAGATTTATTTAATCAGTGTAGGGAGTATTTTTAGATGATCTGTGTGTGAACATCTTTGAACTGAGGGGAGGGTGAATGCCCCACACATGCCAGCCATTACTGAGACACTTCCTGTGTGTGCGTAATGTCCTCGTACAATGTCCCCAGAGACCAGCAGTGTCCTCTCATCACAGAAGACAAAGCGGAGGTTCTGACAAGGCTCCATAAAGAGTTGACATAAGAGGCTGAGACAGCAGGAAGCAGGGAGGGCACACCAGTGGGGCAGGGTAGTGCCCTTGAATATCTTACAAGCATCAGTCTCACTCAGAAGGCCATGAATTAAACCTAGTCTTGCTTTTAGTAACCAAGTACGATTTCCCAAGCCTCTAGGGCATGTTTCACACTGATCCTGAACCTTCACACATTCAAGGGCATTAACAAGTGAACTCACGCCATGGGCGGTGTTTCTCCCATAGGACATCTGAAGCGTTCAATGTGGAGCCATGATTCATATCACAGAGATGAGACCAATGGCTCACATTCAACACACGTCTGTAAAACTGCTATTTTTGGCTTTATAAAGAACACCTTTCCTCATGTGCAGGAAGTCCCATTGCCCACTTCCTCCTGGGAGATGACTGAACCTTTATGTCCTAAATACTGTAAGGAAACCTCGTGTATCCT
>NW_006200571.1:5640-6279 GCF_000334495.1 Tupaia belangeri chinensis
TCAATATTTTATGTATAGACCAACTGCCACGCTCCCCCCACCCCCAAGAGTCTGAACTGACTCAGAAGTTGACTGTGTTCTCCAAGTCAGTTATGGGTTCCAGATCATCGTACCTTGGGGTGGACACAGATGCAGCGGTCAATCCTGTACGTATGGCTCTGCATGGCTCTGCACGGGGTGGGGCATGTAGGGTGGTCCTTGAGAAGGAGGGGGCTCTTTGCCAAACATGTTGACCTACAAAGGAGAATTTCAAGTTATGTCAGTATGACAGGGAAAGACTTGAACGGAAGTTGAAAGTGAAGCAGGTGACAGTCCCTGGTTCTAGCCCTTCCACCAACAACCCCAGCAGACACAAAACTCTCCTGTCCACTAAGTCCTGACTATAGCTTAGGGAGAGAAGGGAGGTCACGGGCATAAACTGGAATCACCATGTGATGGCCTGGGTCTGCCTGTATAGGAAGTGCTCAAGGCTGGTAGCAGTGGACGAGCAGAGACAACTGCAGGCCAGTAACAGGACATATTCCAAATACAGGGGCATCTGTGTCCAGACCAGCCTCATTCCTCCCTCACCACCACAGACACTCCTTAGGGTTACCCGCATATTAAAAACAGACAACATGACAGCAAAGTGTCCTGACC
>NW_006200572.1:0-3094 GCF_000334495.1 Tupaia belangeri chinensis
TTTGGGAGTCTGGGCATGCACACACAAATGCTTGGCATGTTTCTCAAGCTGCCAGGCCTAGGGCTCGAACTGCAATGTTTACCATGTAGGATCCAGTCACCTTAACCACTAGACTGTGGACTGGCCCAAGTAATTTGTATATTTTATGATTTGTATTTATTTTTATTACACTACATATTTACAAATTGCTGGAAGACATGATGCAACAGAGAGTGAGGTTCTTTTTTTTTCTTTCTTTCTTTTTAAAGGGAAAGGAGACCTACCCCTCCTTTATTTGTTGAGTACAAAATTCAGTGACATCAGTAATTCCCAGAAGTCCTAGGAACATTATTTATAGACACAAAGACACACTACACACACTTAATCCCATATGTTTCTGTACTTGGTATTTCAGTGGTGTTTAGACTAGGAGCTGATCTCGTCAGTGGCAATTGTACTGGTCTATCTCATAAAAAAAGATTGTTTCTGACCCATAAAAGGCATTTCTTATGGTTCAACCAGTATATTATCATATTCTAAATGGATGGTTGGGTTTTTTAAAGTTACTATTTGGATAAAAATTACATTTTGAATTAGACTAAAATTATTCTTTGAAAGTATAATAGAAAAAGCATATAAAACAGAAGTTGATGACAGAACTTTTTTTTAATTAAGTAAATGTTTTGAATGAAAACCATACTACCGTTAACTGACAATGACCAGGTAGCATGCAAACAATAAGGCTGGAGAAGCAGGTTCATTCTTGATATATTTATATATAACATGGCATTTGATTCCAAAGTCTATGTACAAATTGGCCTGACATGATCAACAATTTAAAGTGAAATATAAACATAAGGGCATTGTTGAGTACAAAATTCAGTGACATCAGTAATTCCCAGAAGTCCTAGGAACATTATTTATAGACACAAAGACACACTACACACACTTAATCCCATATGTTTCTGTACTTGGTATTTCAGTGGTGTTTAGACTAGGAGCTGATCTCGTCAGTGGCAATTGTACTGGTCTATCTCATTAAAAAAGATTGTTTCTGACCCATAAAAGGCATTTCTTATGGTTCAACCAGTATATTATCATATTCTAAATGGATGGTTGTGTTTTTTAAAGTTACTATTTGGATAAAAATTACATTTTGAATTAGACTAAAATTACTCTTTGAAAGTATAATAGAAAAAGCATATAAAACAGAAGTTGATGACAGAACTTTTTTTTAATTAAGTAAATGTTTTGAATGAAAACCATACTACCGTTAACTGACAATGACCAGGTAGCATGCAAACAATAAGGCTGGAGAAGCAGGTTCATTCTTGATATATTTATATATAACATGGCATTTGATTCCAAAGTCTATGTACAAATTGGCCTGACATGATCAACAATTTAAAGTGAAATATAAACATAAGGGCAACTTTAACATGGTCATTAATTTACATGAGTGTATTCAAGGTTGATGATTGTATTTTTTTTAAAAAGTGAGATAAAAAAGTCTTTAGAAAGCAACCCTGACTCTATGTACACTTGAAGGCCAAGGACTGAAAACCTACTTTTAATGAATACCATTCAGCAAAGGATTATAACATCCACCACACATCTGTTTCTAAAACAGCGTGTTTCCAAAGTCTTACTTTTTTTTTTTTTAACAAATAAACATTACAGTACTGATAACTTTAGGGACACCATCAGGATGAACTCCAAAATAAGCTGCTAACTTTCATAAGGCATCTTTGAGCCATGGTTTCAGTTTTTTTAGCCAGACAGAGATGGATTAAAATTCCATTTGCACCATTCATTATTTAACCTCTATGAGACTTAGTTTCTTTGTTGGTACAAGAGAAGTGGTAATAATATATTTTACATGGTTGTCAGCATGATTGAATATGTTTTTACATGTAAAGCACATAGAGTAGCCCCCGATACGAAATAAATTTTTAGTAAATATTGACTTCTGTTGTCGTTTGAAAAATTTGAAGACCATCGTGGAAAATACTGGGTATATTTATAGACTTTATTTGTTACAGTAGATGAGAGTCAATATAGAATTAAAGCTAGTTGATTAAACTTTTTTGAGTGGAGAGATTTTTGCTCAGTGCATAGATAAACATCTAGCAAAGGTTTTAAATATTTCAGTGAGCTGTCAAAGGAGATGATTTATTTGTCACAGCAGTTATTATATAAATGAAAAGTCAAATTATGTTTCCAAAAAGTTATAAAGAAGATATAAGCATCAGATAAATGTTATTATATTATTACATGGTTTTCAAGTTTCATGTTCCTTTTTCAACTTGGACATAATATGATTTTATACTATTTCACTTTATTTCACAATTATATTTACTTTAAATAGAAAAAATTAAGACACAGAAGAATCAAGTTTCTCTAAGCTATTTGACACTGAGCTTACTTATGTAGGCAAAAAAGAGCCTATTCTCTGGTGAATTTAATCAGTAAGGTTGTCAGTCTGGTTAAAACCTTAAGAAAATAATCTAAGATTTTATTTTCTTATTCTGAGCTACGAACAAAACTCCTTGTCACTAGAGGTGATATAGATATAAAATTCAGCTTTTTTCCAAGTCTGCCTATTCATTGTCCAAAAAAGCAACATTGAATGGGTTTTCAAAGTTCGCTTAAAAATTACATTAAATCTTAAGGCAGTGAAATGTTTAGACCAGATATCGTCAAAAAGTTCATGGAAAATGACTATTACCTAAAAACTGCATGGTTTCAAAATTTGCCTAAGAGGGAAGCTATGTTCTAAACTCAACATTGAATGGGTTTTCAAAGTTTGCTTTAAAATTACATTAAATCTTAAGGCAGTGAAATGTTTAGACCAGATGTCGTCAAAAAGTTCATGGAAAATGACTATTACCTAAAAACTGCATGGTTTCAAAATTTGCCTAACAGGGAAGCTATGCTCTAAACTCCATCTTCTAGACTCCCCAAATACTCAGACAAGTGTAGGAGAGATTTTGTCACAGAATGACTAGAAACCACCACAGAGGCACAGGAAATCTGAGAAACCAAGAAAATATTTCTCCCCTAAAGGAAAAGAACAGCCCTTCAATCATCCACAGACAGTACAATAGAACTCATG
>NW_006200573.1:0-576 GCF_000334495.1 Tupaia belangeri chinensis
TGCTTGACTCCACCGTTTCGTTACTTAAATGTACTAAATATTGCCAGAGTTTTGAAACACCCAAATCTAAATTTCTGTGTGACCACAGATTTTTTAAGTGTTGGCTTAAGAAATCAAATAGCAACAATAACAAAAATGTATACAAGATTGTTTCCAGACACTGTCCCCTAGCCCTATGTACCTCAGTAAGAATTCAGGAAGACGAACAGGCGATTACAATACTCCTGTGTGCAGGAGCAAGTTCAAGGAAGTCTGTGAGTGTCCCAATGGTTCCTGCCAGGAATTTTGCACTGAAACAAATCCTTGTTGGGAAATGTTTAAATAACCCACCATGCTGCCTGTCCATGGGAAATCAACCAAGAATTGAGAGTACAACACCCAAGGAATGAAGACTAATGTTGAGATGTTTTATATTCTCTCCCTTTCTCTCTCTTTTTTCTTCTCTGCTCTGTTCTTCTCTCTCTTTTTCCTCTTTTCTCTTCTATCTTTGGTTTTCAAAGGCATTATTATTGAATCATTGACAAATAATTCACAAACCTAGAAAACACAAAACTTATTTTTAAAATTCATATCCCA
>NW_006200574.1:0-882 GCF_000334495.1 Tupaia belangeri chinensis
ATATTCTTCACTTTCTGGAATACCAATTATTGAAATATTTGGGTGTTTTATGGTATCTAGTAATTCTGGAATGTCATTATCATTTTGGGGGGGTTATTTTTTATTCTTTGGGTAGTTCTAAGTTAATGACTTTGTCTTCCAGATCAGAGATTCTATATGGTTTAATCTGCTATTAATACTTTCATGGGAGGTTTTGATTTTTTGTATTACAGTTCTTATCTCCAGGAGTTCTGTTTAATTCTTTCTTTTGGTGCTCATTTCTTTATGAAATCCCTTTTTCAGGTCTTGGAATGATTTCCTCATTTGGAGATGGTTGTCTGTTTTCTCTTGCATCTCATTCAGCTTTATCACTTTGAACATTCTGTATTCTTTTTCTGACATTTCTGTGAGTTCTTTTGCACTGCCCATGGTTGAGGAGAAATTGTTCTGTTACCTTAAGGGAGAGATATTTTCCTTTTTCCTCATATTTATTGTGTCTCTGCACTGATTTTTGGTCATCTGATGGATTATACACCTCTTCCTAATATTTTGGAGTTGATTCTGTAGTGTTAGCAGGGAAGATGAGCTATACTTCTCAAGTGTGTCTTTGGGAGAGTCCTTCTCTACCAATCCAAGAAGGGTCTATGTAGCCAGTTTTACGGGTTCATTCCTATCCCAATCTTTTAGGATCAGATACACTTGAGTCTGGGATAGAGTGATTCAAGTAAAGGAGGAAGTACAAGTCAGTAAACTCTGAAATCTCAAAGAAAATCTAGACAGGAAAAGGCAGGAGTAAGAAGTCTGAGAGGCATGGTCCTTCTGCGCTCCCTGTCTCTCTTTCTGCCACTTACTCCAGAACCATGCGCTCCCTGTCTCTCTTTCTGCCACTTACTCCAGAACCAT
>NW_006200575.1:0-706 GCF_000334495.1 Tupaia belangeri chinensis
CACAGTCTTTGCTTTTCTTAGGGATGGAAGTGTGTATTTTTTTCTTTTTTTCTTGCTATAGGTTGTGTGTGCTCGTTGCAAAGCAACACACGTACACACATACACACAGAGAAGAAAAGTGAGAAATCACCCACAGGGTGTAATCTCTTCTGCTGCAATCTCATTTTTTTTTCTTGGTATTTTGGGCACGTGCACACACACTCACGCATTCACACTCACACACACAGAGGCACTTGGTGTGTTTCTCAAGCCACCAGGTCCAGGACTCAGACCATACAGTCAGCCATGTGGGATCCAGCCACCTTAACCTCTGCACCCGCTGGACCGGAAGCTCATATTTTCTCTTCCCTCTCTTTCAGGTGAACTCCAGGCCGCCCTCAGTAAGTCCTGCGTCCCCCCCCCCCTCCCCGTGTCCCCTTCTCAGCAGACGTTCTGACCCCAGCTCACCTTGTCCTGTGTGTTCCTTTCAGGGGAGAGGAAAGCAGCTTACCTGGCTGGTGAGTGACCCTCCAGGTGTCCTCGTTTCTCATCCACCCGTGCCCAGGTCCCCTGTCCTTGTTTCTGTCTGGGCTCAGCCGTGTGGTCCCCTGTCCCTCCACCCTGGGAGCAGAAGTGGAAACTGGTGGGGGTGAGACCCTGCTCCATGACTCTCCACATCTGGGCCGCTGCTCCTGCTTGGGGACCTGGGGGTGATGGTGACCCCTGA
>NW_006200575.1:1868-2944 GCF_000334495.1 Tupaia belangeri chinensis
TGTTTTCTCAAGCTCTGACTTTCTGTTCGAGATGAGTGTCTTCCTCTAAGCCTCCCTGGTTGCTGAGGAGTCAGTTACTGGAGAGCAGGTGTTCAGAATCTAGGGTATTGGCCTTCAGTACACTTATGGTCCTGAGGTGAGTTTGTAATTTTTTTTTTTTTTACAATTGTTTTCTGTCATTTTAGGAGAATTCTATTTTTTTCTGAATGCTCAGCACTTGATTGGGTTTATTTGGGGGTAATGTGTAAAAATATTAAAATTACTGACCAGAGAAAGGATGGAGACCAAGTCAGGGAAGAAAAACTAGGTGGGGAGGAGGGCAGGGGAGGACAAGGAATGCAGAGTGCCTGGGACCAGCTTTGTGGAGGTAGGGTTCCTGCTGTGTTGGAAGAGACTGCAGGGCACAGCCAGAGTGGTCTGAGCACAGTTGGGAGGTGCTGGGAGGGTTCACAGTTTATTTGGGTGCAAGAAATGTAACCGACTCCTTGATATATTGTTGAGAGAATTTAGTAAAGACTTTTATTTATTTTTAATTTTTAATTTTTATTTTTTTTTAGTTTTTCGATAGTATGCATGCAGTTGCCAGAGAGAGACAAACACAGAGAGAGAAAGGGTAAAAGAGATATCACACCCCAGGGTGGCTGGCTGCAGTGCAATTCCTTCTCCTCCATTCTCCTCTCATGATTTTGGTACACGCACATGTGCCCAGCGTGTTTTTCAAGATGCTGGGTCCAGGACTTGAACCGCCATCAGCCATGTAGTAAGGAGTGCCTTAACCACCACGCCACTTGCGGGCCCTCTTTATTTGTCTTAATTCATGATAGAGTTTGTTTGTGTGTGTGAGGGAAGGAGAGAGTGAGAGAAAGTGAGAGAGACAGATGAGGACCTCTGCAAGATCTGGCTGTGCCCTTTCTCCAATCCTCCTGCCCATCAAAGCTTGGACACTAGCATGCATGCCCAGCATGTTTCAGGTTCACCAAAGTGGGGATCTGAACTGTGGTGCCATGTGGGATCTGGCTTTTTTGAGTCTCACATCACTCCTGCTCTATAGAGTTGGTCCAGAGTCATATTTATTT
>NW_006200576.1:0-1314 GCF_000334495.1 Tupaia belangeri chinensis
CCCAATAAAATAATTCTTAAAAAAATAAAAAGGGTGTGACAGACCGTTCACAGCCCGCTCTTCGTACCCTACAGCACACGAGGGGCTGCAGTGCCAGCAAAGACCATCTGTGTGTACAGGCATCTCTCGACCCGCGGAGCTGCAGCCTGTGTACCCTGCAGCGTGGGCGTACCCTAACTTATTTAGTCATTCTGCCCCAGTGCACCTCTCCGTGCTCCCTAGTTTACTCAGAAATAACCCAAGGCTGCAAATTTTTTTATATATTTTTATTTTTTCCCCCTTGATTCCCTCCCACCCCCCATTTCCTACCCTGCTCCCAAACTCCCTGGTGTCAGTGGCTGTTATCCGTGCTTTCATGCCTTCTAATCTCGTTTCTGCCATAATATAGACTCAGGCTGGTTTCGTTTTGGGGTTTTTATTTTAGGTTTTTGCTATAGGGTGCATGTGCTCACCAGAGAGAGTGAGAAGGAAAGTGAGAAATCACCCCCCAGGGGAGGTGGCCATGCTGCAGTCCCTGCATTCTCTCAAGATCTGGGGCATTCACGCATGTGCACCCAGTTTTCAAGCCACCGGGTTCAGGATTCGAACCACAGCCAGCCATGTAGGAGTCCAGCACCTTAACCACTACCAAAGATGCTTTTTTTTTTTTTTTCATAAAAAAAAATTTTAACTTTATTTACTTATTTTTAATATGACCAAGGAGGGACAGAGTGTGAGAGAAAAAGAAAGAGGAGAGGGAGAAAGCAAGCTGCCAGGTCCAGGACTCAAACCATGGTCAGCCATGTGGGAATCCAGTGCCCTTAACCACCACGCCACCTGCCGGCCCCAAAGCTGCTTTTAAGTCATAACTGGAAACTTCCCGATCATCCTGAACCAAAGTTTCTTGTATCATGAAGTAAGTGGCTCAGAAAATGTCTGACTCAAAGAATGAACCTTAATAAGCTTTTCTGACTTTAAAAGGAGTCCATTCAACAAGCATTATTAGTTTGAGGCGTTGTGGGAGGTGAGGTGCTGGGGATAAAGATCAACAAGATCCCCTGCCACCAAGAGCCAAAGTTGTGAAAGGTAGAAACATTGACGTGTGAGAGAGTTGATTAACAGGCTCATTTGGAATGGCCCTGGTAGAACCCCCACTGGGGAGCTAGGAGGCACATGGGAGGCCTGGGTTCAGATCCCAGTCCAACCTGGACACACCAGCACAGCTGCACAGGCCTGTCATCCCAGTTAACTGGAGGGTTGGGGCAATAGGATCACAACAGTCTGGACCATCAAAAATAGCTGTCTCAGGACCAGCAGCTGGCGTGGTGGTTAAGG
>NW_006200577.1:0-698 GCF_000334495.1 Tupaia belangeri chinensis
CTGCTTCTATTATTTGCAACTATAGTCATAAGTGATATTAGTCTATAATTTTATTTTTTCACTATCTTTATTTGTAATGTATATCAAGGTTATATTCATGTAACTTCTTTTTAAAATTTGAAGTATTTTATAAAGTCAACTCTGAAACATATTTTTGTAAAACTAGCACTTCTCAAATATAAATATGAAATTTCCAAGCCTCTAGCTAAAAGATCAAATACTTTAAAAAAGCAAAAGAATAAACTTGGCATTTGAAATTTTAAAACAAACATATAAAGCAAGGCAATGGAGCATTGTATTTCACAAAATTCAACCCAAGAAGATCTTCTCCAAGACACATTATAGCCAGATTGACCAAAACCACAGACAAAGACAAGACACTAAGATTGGCAAGAAAGAAATGGCAAGTTACCTACAAAGATATCCCATCAGGCTGATAGTGGACCTCTCATCAGAAACAATGCGAGCAAGGAAAGAATGGGAATATATTTTCAAAGTGTTAAGGGAAAAGCAATTTCAACCAAGAATACTGTGCCCAACAAGATTTTCCTTCATATAGGAAGAGAAGACAAGAACATTCTCAGATAAACAAAATCTGAAAGAATTTACCAACACCAGATCAGATCTCCAAATCTCCAAGAAGTTCTCAAAGGAGTTCTATACCAGAAAAATTAAATACACGCACACAGAAATAAGAG
>NW_006200578.1:0-723 GCF_000334495.1 Tupaia belangeri chinensis
AAAAGTATATCATCAAGAAAGCTGCTTTCTAACCTTTATCATCTGGTTTTCTCTTGTCCCACCATCTTGGTGGTAGGAATGGATGTAAATTGATACAGTCTACAGGAGACCAGCATTTTGAAGCTTTGGGGCCAAGACATAGCTAGTGCTCTTGTGTTTAACACCCTTCCCTGTTAGCTGATTACCTAGACAGAGATAATGGTAGTGAGAACACAAAGGATAATCATTGAAAACTAGTATCAGGATCTGTCTTTAAATCTTGTTGCAAATGAGTCATCAAAAGTCGATGGTCAGATTTTTGTGTGGGCAACTTTACTGAGTTTATAAACAGTTCATAAAACCTACATGAAGTATGATAGAAACATAAAATATTGATCAACTTAAAGGGGGCATATTTATAAAAACAACACTGTCTTGTTGTCTTTCCCTCAGATCCTTATTAAAATGGACAAATAAATTTAACAATAGGGAGAAGTCACATTAAAATCTCTCATTGAAGGAAAGGGTTATAGTTGGCCCAGCTGCAGTAGCAGGCAATGGTTAGCAATGCTACTCAGCATCTGAAGTCACAAGGAAGAGCCCAAGATTGATTTCTGGCCCACCCTAAAAAATCTAAGTGCAATGTCATCTGCCAGTAATCCCAGCTAATTGAGGAGGAACTTTTTATCTTTTTTTTCTTTGGGGGGGAGATGTTTTTGGTTTTGTTTTGTTTTGTTTTGTTGT
>NW_006200579.1:0-428 GCF_000334495.1 Tupaia belangeri chinensis
CTGCAGCTGCGCCTTTCCTTCCTCCTGCCAGTCACTTCCCCCAGGCCTGGCTGCCCTGGTCGCCAGGGAGTGGGGTGGAGAAACTGGGGCTGGGGGCCGGGCCAGCCTGGGAGCAGGAGGCAGCTGCCTGTGAGGCTGGAGGACAGTCCGTCCTGCACAGAGCGCGGGGTACCATGGCAGACGCCCGCATCTCTCCCTAGGAGCGGTGGCCCCTCATTCAGTGGCCCGGGTGGGTCAAGGCCCCTGGCTCAGCCTCCAGGTGCCCAGCAGCACCCACACTGCCCAGAACCCTGAGTCCCTGGGCCCTGGGGCCGCCTCCAGGTTTCCGGGTCCTCATCGTTTCAGCGTCTTCCCTGGGTCCCCTCGCAGTGCCAGCTGCTTCCCGTGTTACCCGCACACAGGGTCTCCCGTCTCGGCTCCTCACCCTG
>NW_006200580.1:0-363 GCF_000334495.1 Tupaia belangeri chinensis
CCACTCCTTTTCAATATAGTACTGGAAGTGCGCACCAAAGCAATCAGAAAAGAGGAAAAGATTGAAGGCATCCAAACAGGAAATGAAGAGGTTAAACTCTCTCTGTTCGCAGATGACATGATTGTGTACACAGAAGACCCAATGATTTCCATGAAAATCTTTCTGGAAGTAATGCACGAATACAATAAAGTTGCAGGATACAAAATCAATGTACAGAAATCTATAGCATTTCTATGTACAACAGGTAGACAGATAGAACTGAGAAAAGTTATTCCATTTACCATAGCCACAAAAAGTATAAGATACTTAGGAAGAAATCTAACCAAAGAAGTCAAAGACCTCCACAAGGAAAACTATGAGAAG
>NW_006200581.1:0-1158 GCF_000334495.1 Tupaia belangeri chinensis
TTTTTTGTGTCACTTTAAATTTCTTTTTTTTAGCTTCTCTTGATTTTCCTTGTGGAGGTCTTTAACTTCTTTGGTTAGATTTATTCCTTAGGTATCATACTTTTTGTGGCAATGGCCAATGGAATTATGTTCTTCAGTTCTATCTCAATCTGCTTGGTGTTCATATAGAAATCTTATATATTTCTGTTTGTTAATTTTGTATTCTGCAGTTTTACTGTATTCATTTACTACTTCCAAATATTTTTTTTCGTGGATACCATTGGGTCTTCTATGTATACAATTATGTCATCTGCAGATAGAGAGGGTTTCACCTCTTCTTTTCTTTTTTGAATGCATTTTATTTTATTCTCTTTTCTAATTGCATTGGCAAGATCTTCTAGTGCTATATTGAAAAGGGGTGGAAAATTGGCCATCCCTGTCTTGTATCAGTATTTAGTAGAAAAGCATTCCACTTTTTCCCATTCAAGATGAAGTTAGCTATGAGTTTTTCATAGGTAGCTTTTATTGCATTGAGGAATGACCCTTCTATGCTGATTTTGCCAGAGTCTTAATCATAAAGGGATGTTATATTTTATAAAATGCTTTTTCTGTATCAATTGATATGATCATATGTTTTTTATCTTTCTTTCTGTTAATATGGTGTATTATGTTTATGATTTTGCATATATTGAACTTTCCTTGCATCCCTGGAATAAAGTGTTTCTGGTCATGAAGTATAATCTTTTTTATATGTTGATGGATATTATTTACTGGTATCTTGTTGAGAATTTTTGTGTCTATATCCATCAGATATTGATCTATAGTTGTTCTTCTTTGTTATATCTTTGTCTGTTTTAAGGATAAAGGTAATGGAGGCTTTGTAGAATGAATTTGGTAGAGTTTCCTCCTTTAGTATCTTTATAAATAACTTGAGTAGAGGGCTGGCAGGTGGCGTTGTGGTTAAGGCACTTGAATTCCCACATGACTGACGGTGGTTTGAGTCCCACATATGGCAATTTTCTTTGTCTCTCTCCCTTTTATTTCTCTGGCAAAACTCATGTGAAAAAATAATAATAAATTAATTAATAAATAAAATAAATAATTCCCTAAAACAAAACAAGTATTTATATATATATATATAAACACTTGTTATATGTGTGTGTGTGTGTATATATATAT
>NW_006200582.1:0-1922 GCF_000334495.1 Tupaia belangeri chinensis
CTTATCCTCTACAGAACATCTTCAAAATAATAACTGCTGAATTTTAATTAGGGTTGATATTCTACACAACCATCTAAAGTGGGTAGCATGTGTTGTTACCTTGTTAGCCCCCAATGCCCTGGAAATTATTGACTTCATCCATTATTCCCAGAGACAGAGAGATGTTCTCACAAAACAGCCCATGCTCAGTGCTGAAACATCTTCCTACAATTTCTCCTTCTGTCTTTCTTCTCAGTGCCAAGTCTCTGAAGATCTGTCCTACATACTTCAGCATCCAGGAACATCCACCATCTACATGTTCAATCATCCTTCGTTTAGAAAACTCACCTTCTCTTCACTTCACAGGCTGTCACCCAGAAGCTGTTTGCTGCAGTTTCCAGAGTAATGAGAAAGCATTACTTTTACACATAGACATAGACAGTGTACTTTTGTAAAGTGGAACAGAATGATCACCAAAATCAGATATACGATTGAAGGAAGTCTTTATTAGTTGACCAGTGACTACAGCTTGAGGCACAGGAAGGCCAAGTCAGAACTGTAGTCCCAACCGAAGTTTGAGTAGTCTTTTTATAGGGGGTCAGTTATCAGGGATTTTTATGTAAGTAGCTACAGAAGCTGAATCAAGTAGGTTAATTATCTTTGAGGGCATTTAATGGTCTCTATGGCTCTGGACAGGGGTCTGGTGATTGATAGTTACATTGTTAAGGAACAGCTAAGCAAAAGGGGTTTGGGCTATTTAGCAAAGACAGTAACAGGTGCAGGATGTTGTGCTGATGCGGTTTTTTGCATGACTAGTACAAGCTATGTTTTCATGGGAAGAGTAAGCAGATTTACAGAAGCAGACAGCCAGGTAAGGGTAAGTGAACAAAATGGACAAACAGTTGCTCATGTGTAAGATTTACTATGAGGACTTACACATTTCCACTTTCTGATTTGGGGAATCAAATAATTGATTTATAGAAGGGGGGAGGCTTATAGTGGGAGTGGAGAACTATGAGCTTGACAGAATGGATCTGGTTTTGAACAAAGTTAATGAGAAAATGACAGATGTAAGGGCCAAAGAGAAGGGCAAGGAAGAGGATCAGGGCAGGACCTGTAATGGCAGAGATGAGGGTGGTGAGTCAGGGAGACTAAGAGCAGAGAGACTTATACTATTTTTAGAGGAGCAGTGCACTTTATGTTTTAGAGAATAATTTGTGTGATTTAGGTTTGTTTTTTTTTAAATTGTTATGACTAGTCAGGTTTTTTTTTTTTTTTTTTTTTTTTTTAAAAATTGACGAGGAGGATAATTAGGATGCATGGTGCAGTCTTAGTTTGAAATGATCTTGGGTGGGAATTTTTGATATGTCATGTTCATTTTCTTTATTTAATTTGACTGGTATAGTCAGACTGGGATGGCAAAATTATGAGGATGACAGTGTATTTTTTAGGTTGGAGTCAGTTTGGGGATTAAAATTTTTTTGACTTGTATAGCGTTTTTTGGTTGGAATGGATGGACAGGTCTGAGGTGGGGACAGGCAGAGTGTCTCGAACACGGTGGTGAATGGTCTTCTGAGTTGAGTCAAGGGCTTGTAAAAGCTTGAGTAAAGTATAGTTATGGATTTTAGGTTTTTTTTTATTTTAGGAGGAGAGGATTTTAGGAGAGGTTTTTTAAACATAATTTTATAAAGGGAAATTTTTTTTAAAGTATGGAGTGTATAAAGCTATTTAGATTAGTCATAAAGTATTTTATTTTAACCAGTTTAATAATTTTTTTAAGTTGGGTAATTTGGTCTATTTGATTTATGATGACTTGTCTAAGGGTCTTGGGGATTATTTGCCTGTCATTAAGTAACAGAAATTATGGGGATTTTTTGGTAGTCTATCACTTGTGGGCCAAATTTTTTTTTTCTTTTTGAGTGTAGGAGAGCAAGGATGGGAGG
>NW_006200583.1:0-938 GCF_000334495.1 Tupaia belangeri chinensis
CCTCAAGAGGAGGATGCCCCATAAAGATCAGATATAAGTGTTTTTAAGCCCCTCTCCCCAGGTCTTCTAATCTGGGTCATGAATTCAGACATAGAGTTAAAGAGGATCAAGTGGGTTCAAAGCTGATGATGATTTCTTATATGGAGGCTTGTGTTCAAGATGCCAAAATGTTTTTCCAAAGATAGGTAGTACTTCAGAATATAATAAATATATGGGCATGATAACAAAGAATCTTGCTTCTCAATAGTTCTAGAATGGGTTAGCCCCATTGACAAGAACCTTGAGTCTTCTTAACACAGAAGCATAGGTTAGAGAAAGCAGCACTTTGTGTAAAGCAAATTTGTAACACTGAATCCATATTCAAGAGTATGTGCAGGCCTTACTTCAAATTTTCTATGTTTGAGGGACATGGATGTGAACCTTAGAAGCACCAAAGGGACATACCAGTCAATCCATTGGGAAAAGGAAAACCTCTTGAGTAAATGGTGCTGGAAAAACTGGTTATTCACCCGCTGAAAGATGAAACTGAATCCCCAACTTTCACCATTAACAAAAATCAGCTCAAAATCAAAGAGCTGAATCTAAGACCTCAAACTATAAAACTACTGGTGGAAAATACTGGGGAAACTCTAGGAGACATTGGGTTAGGCAAAGACTTCTTAAATAAGACTCCCAAAGCACAGGAAATAATCCCTAGAATAGATAAGTGGGACTATATCACACTAAGAAGTTTCTGTACAGCAAAGAACACAGAAACAAGTGGGAATTGACAACCCTCAGAATGGGAGAATATTTTTGTAAATCGCATCTCAGAGAAGGGACCGATAACTAGAATACACAGGGAAATCAAGCTCACCAGAAAAAAAAACCCAAAAAAACAAAAGGATTAACCCAATTAATTAAAAGGTGGGAAAATGAGCTGAAGAAAAATCTCTCTA
>NW_006200584.1:0-330 GCF_000334495.1 Tupaia belangeri chinensis
GGAATATAATTAAAGAGGTCAATTGAAGATTGGGATTTATAAAGGAAGTATAGTAATTGAGAATAGCATGTATGGGGCCAGCAGGTGGTGTGGTGGTTAAGGCATTGGACCCCCATGTGGCCAACCTGTGGTTCTAGTCCTAGACCAGGTCAAAATGTAATAGTTTAAAATTACAAACATTTACTATTGGGCATTATAAGGACAGTAGGGGAAATTTCAATATGATCCACGTATTTGTTACTATTGTATCAATTTCTTTTTGAGAGGTTTTTGCTATAGGGTGCATGCGTTCACCACAAAGACAGAGAAAGACATAAAGTGAGAAATCAC
>NW_006200585.1:0-306 GCF_000334495.1 Tupaia belangeri chinensis
GGTCTCTGCCAATAAGGGGACATGGGCAATCGGGGACGACGAGGAACGAATGGGTCACTGTATTGTTTCCTAAGTCCACTGTCCTTTGCGATATCCAGGGGCAGGATATCATTTTCCCCGTAGCGCCCTGGATAGTGGTTGTCTTTTTCTCAAGGGGTCCCATGGGTTTGGTTAAAACAGAATAAGCTGCACCAGTGTCAACCAGGAAGTCAACTGGAGTGCCCCCAACTTTCATTGTAACCGTGGGCTTGTGGGGGCTAATCTTGAATGAGCCCTGGTCCCGTCAATCTTCCTCTAAATTTAAAA
>NW_006200586.1:0-926 GCF_000334495.1 Tupaia belangeri chinensis
ATGGGAAGCGAGGTATCTGTTAACTCCAGGGAAAATACAAGTTGGTGGAAAGTAGGAAAACCAACCATGGCCTATTGAGAGCTCAGCTGTGATCAGTATTCGCATGGCCGTGACGATGCAGACCCTTACTGAGTTAGCTGAGGGTATAAAACGGCCAAGTTGGGAGGGCGGGGTGGGTGACGAGGGCGTCTGCTAAGAATGACACGTAAGGAACACCGCAGGAAGGGCCCTGTGAGCGTACTGGTCGGAGGCACAGAAATGATGACAGAATCAGGAAAAACGAAGTGAGACAGGTCACGCCTGGGGGTCAGGAAGTGGGGGTTCCTAGGTTGGAACAGCTGTGTTCATATCTGACCTTATAGAAGTATTTGGCTGTGTTTAATTGGCTGTGTGTAATCATGAAAGAATATTACTTCTGTTTGTTTTGTTTGCGCATGTGTGTCTGCGTGTGTGTGTGTATGCTAAAGGGTGTGTGTGCTCCCCAGAGAGAGAGACAGAGAGAGGAAGAGAGCACTGCCCCATGGGAAAGGGTCACTCCACACGCCCTTCTCATCTTTCCATACTTTCAGGGGTTGGGAACACACACACATGCACCGGGCATGTTTCTCAAGCTTCCAGGTTAGGGACTTGAACCGCATAGTTGGTCATGGGGGACTCAGCTGCCTTAGCCACCAGGGCACAGAGCCCGCCCATAAGTCTTTGATTTTTAAAATACTGTCCATCTATCTACTCGATAAAATAAAGCTTCAGTTTTAAATGGCAGCATGAGATGACGGGCTCAGGAATTGTTCTGAAGGAGTGTCATAGAATAAAGGAGTCGGAGGAAGACATGGGGTCAGGTGGTGGGTTTTGATGGGGCGATTTTATTTTTGAATTTTCTTTCTCTTTTTTTTTTTAGTTTGCTACAGGGTCGGTGTACAAGCCCG
>NW_006200586.1:1699-2238 GCF_000334495.1 Tupaia belangeri chinensis
AGAATGGAGAGAAGGGATTGTGATGTGGTCATTCTCCCCTGGGGGGTGATTTCTCACTTTCTCTCTGTCTCTCTGGTGAGTGCATGTGCCCTGTAGCAAATATCTCTCTTGCTCAAAAACAAAACAAAACAAAACACAAAACCAGTTTACAAAAAATACAACAAAAAATAGGTGATTCTGTCCTGTAAAAAGGACAGAAAGGACCGAAGGGAATAAAATAATAGTCTGTTGTCCCAATGCAACGCTATTCCTACACCCATTGCTCACCCACGCTGTGTGATCTGAGAGGGGCTCCAAAGCTGTTTTATCTCAAACGTCTTCCTGCAGAGTGACATGCAACTTAAGAAGAAAGCTTGACCTCGGGACTCTTCCATGAAGGAGACGGTGTCCTAGAGAAGAAAACCATCGCCACTGTCATCATAATCATCATGTTGTCACTGTCACCGTCATCCTTGCTGCCATCACCATCGCTACCACCGATTACAGTATCAGAAATTGTTTTAGGTTGGTGGAAAGCAATGGTGGTGATTTTTAAATCA
>NW_006200587.1:0-561 GCF_000334495.1 Tupaia belangeri chinensis
GGTACACGGTGTCCTGTGGTGCTCCCTGGCTACACATCAGCTCAGCATCTCCGCCACTCCCTGAGGACTCCTGCTTCCTATCCGGGGCTCTTTCGGGCCTCTAGCTCTCCTGGCTGTCCCCACAGGAGAGTCCTTCTCAGACTGTCCATGTCCAAACCCAACTTGAGTCTGAGCCCCTGGAGGTGTCTAACTTCGGCTTTGCCTGAGTTCTCTATGTGCACAGACAACAGAAAGTTGTACTAATTTTTTCTGAAGAATTTTTTTCTGGAGGAATTTGGATCTCCTCAATGTTGAAAGCAGGTTCAGAGAGCTCCCCCACATCCCCTGCTCTGCTGTCCACAGCGTCCCCTTCAAGGAGCCCCTGCAGCCCCACGGGACCCTTCTCAGCTGATGACCTAGACCAACTATCACCAACACCGAGGTCCTCAGCTCAGGTCAGGGCTCGTCCTGGTGGGCTCAGTCTGGGTTCAGACGACCCTGCACTGACATGACCCACCTTAGGGTCCCAGGGATTTCCCAGCGTCCTCCATGGTCGCCTGTTCACCTGCCCCAGCTCAGGCA
>NW_006200588.1:0-747 GCF_000334495.1 Tupaia belangeri chinensis
TCTGGTCCCAGATAAATTTTTTCTTACTAATCACAGGCAGGTCCACATGGAAATAGTCAAGGCTCCACTCTCCATTCAGCTGTATGTAAAGAATCTTCAAAAAATTCACAGAAAATGCATATTATGAAAAAACTTTGCATGAATTAAAATTGTTTTGGGCACCAAAATAAGCTTACACTTTAATTCCATTTTTTCATAAGTGTTTATATTTGTTATTCTCTTTCCTTTAATTTTTAAAAACTCTAACAGGAAGATGTACTAACTGATGTCAGCAGTGACTCCAGCTTCTGTATCAGAGGCATTTTACAAATCAGATAGAACCTGAGCACTGTACTAGAGATGGCCACAGCACTATACACATATAGGTACATCATTTCACTGAAGTTAGACTACTTCCTTCCCAGTTTAAGAATTTTCAACCATCATAAATTATCTCAATTCAAGATACAAAGTGTGGGGACCAGCAATTGGTATAATGGCTATGTCACTGGACTCCCACGTAGTCGACCACGGTTCGTGTCCTGGACCCGGTGACTTGAAACTCACGCCCGGCGCGTGTGCATGCATGTCCAAGATCCTGAGAGGAGAATGGAGGAGAAGGGATTGTGGCATGGCCATCCCCCCTGGGGGGTGATTTCTCGCTTTCTGTCTCTCTGTCTCTGTCTGTCTGGCAAGCGCGTGCGCCCTATAGCAAAAAACAAAAAAGTAACTCTCAAAAGATACAAAGTGTGGTTTGGATGTGTAAAA
>NW_006200589.1:0-353 GCF_000334495.1 Tupaia belangeri chinensis
GGGTGGTGGTCAGAGATGACCCTCCCTTAGAATCCCTTGCTGACCAGAGACTTATTGTGGGCCCGGTTGCCAGAGGCCTGGAAGGACACTCTATAAAGAGAGGCAGAGCTAGGAATTAACAATAGAATCAGTTGGCTCCAAGGGAAAAAAAAAGAACAAAAAAAAAGCCACAGGCAATTTTTATCTACCAACCAAAAAGTTGGAGTCTGGGGCTGGGAAGACTGGAAGTGAGGTGGGGGTCAGAGATGACCCTCTATCAGTGTCCCTTTCTGACCAGAGACTTCTAGTTGGATCCGTTGCTGGCGGCCTTGTAGGACAGTTCGTGAAGAGAGGTAGAGCTAGGAATTAGCAAT
>NW_006200590.1:0-2086 GCF_000334495.1 Tupaia belangeri chinensis
GTGTTTCTTCCTAATTCTTGAAGTTCAAACTAAATGTTCAGGAGTGTGGAGAAAGAGGTGACCTGGAATCTCTTTGCCTTTCCATTGGGATTCCTTTGTGCAGCAGATTCAGTTGATATTGAGGAATATATTAACCCTGACAGTATTTGGATGTTTGGCTATAGTTCCCTTAGATCTGTCTAGAAAACAGTAAATGGAGATTGAGGAGCAGAGAGATGAGACAAAAAGAAAAAAAAAAGAAACAGAGAGAAAAAACAACAAAGAAACAGAGGGAAAAAAAGAAGGAAAAAAAACAACTAAAAAATTATTATTTTTTTTTAAAAGCACAAAATAGAAAACTATGTGGTAAGCGAGCGCACTACCTGAAATCACTATTTCTCAAGAGCCATAGAGGAATCTTCTTCTTAAGGCCTGCTTCTTGCCTCTCCACTCAAGTTTGTGGGCTGGAGGCTAAATTATCAGTAGAAAATCTTCATTTCCCATGAGCAGCAGTTAGCATAATGGCTATGTCGCTGGACTCCCATGTAGCCGACCATGGCTCAAGTCCTAAACTGGTGGCTTAAACACACGCCGGGCATGTGTGCGTGTGTGCCCACGATCCTGAGAGAAGAATGGAGGAGAAGGGATTGTGGCGTGTCCATCCCCCCTAGGGTGTGATTTCTTGCTTTCTCTCTCTCTGTCTCTCTTTGTCTCTCTGGCATGTGCTGGCAAGCGCATTGGCCCTATAACAAATCTTTCTAAAAATAAAACAAGAAAATCTTTGTTTCTCTTTTTTCCCTGAAATCACTATTTCTCAAGAGTCATGGAGGAATCTTCTGAAGGCCTGACTCTTGCCTCTCCTCCATATACATTATTTTCAACCAAGAACTTTACATTCCTGTGTCTGCCAAGTGGGATTATGTAAGTATGATTCATTAAATTATTGGCCATTGTTGATGAACACAACATCCAGCCTCAGGTAGAGAGATGGGACTAAAAGTTCCAACTCTAATTACAAGATTACTTCTCTGGGCAACCCAGCTCCCATCCTGAGCTTCCCTAAGGGCTTTCCAAAAATCACCACATTAACATGAACTCAGGTGTGGTTAGAAAGTGCTTGTTATCAATAAAAAAGGTTTCTGCTTTCTGCTTTCACCCCATGAGGAAATTCAAGGGTTTTGGAACCTTTTTAGAAACCAGACAGAAACCAAATATTATCAGGAACCAGGTCCAGAGACTAAATATATTTCATATGATGTCACTCAGGCCAAGTTCCCTGACCTGCCTCAGGCCAAGGCTGGTGGGCTGGAAACATTGGGGTACTGGCTAGATTCAGAAGTGGCTTGCAGAGACACAAGGCAACCTCACCAAAAGGAGAATGAATCTGGGCCTACTGCATGACCCCGGCAGTCACATCAAGAAGAAAAGGCACATCCTCTCTATACCTAGCAGTGTCCCCATCATGCAGTTTACATACAAGGTCTACCATGTGCCAGGTGGCAGAGAGGAAATGTTTACAGGGTCCCTCTGAAATCTCACAGAGCAGGACAACATGGGACTGACTTGAAACAGAGGCAATAAAGTGATATCAGGAGTCGTCCACATGTGGTTACACACTTCCTATATTACACACCTTTTTACACACATTTGAGCTTCCATACAACAAAACAATATTTTCACCTATCAAAGCTACCCTTAAAAGTCTCTCCCTTGGGGCCAGCAGTTAGCGTAATGGCTATGCTGCTGGACTCCCACGTAGTCCACCACAGTTCGAGTCCTGGACCCGGTGGCTTAAACTCACACCGGGTGCATGTGCGTGCGTGCCCAAGATCCCAAGAGGAGAATGGAGGAGAAGGGATTGCGGCATGACCATCCCCCCCTGGGGGGTGATTTCTCGCTTTCTGTCTCTCTGTCTCTCTCTGTCTGTCTGGCCGGAAACACCCCCCCTATAGCAAAAAACCCTCAAAAAAAAAAAAAAAGTCTCACCCTTCCCCCAAAACAAGGAGCCAGACAATCCCAGTCATTATATCCAAGACCGCTACATTATCTATCATTCAAATTCAGTCACAGTCACATTGATTATACTGAGACTTAAAGACTATAATTA
>NW_006200591.1:0-518 GCF_000334495.1 Tupaia belangeri chinensis
TTTGTTTGTTTTTGTTTCTTTGTTTTTTAGTTCAGAGACTTATAGTATGTAAAAATCTTAAAAGATCATCTCTTAATATACATATAATTGCTTTGTAGGTTTTTCAAAAATCTTACACATGGCTGTGAAGTTCTGTTGGTTGCATCTGACATGTATTTAAGACTTTCTGCCTCATGTGATATTGTTAAAAACATTGCTGGGGGCTTAAATATACTGTTAGCATTTTCTTTGTGAGGAACCATCTAAGTATTCTAAAAGCCAACCAATTTTTTTTGGCTCAAGGGTCCTTGGATTTTGGGGTTGGTTCAGCTGGGTAGTTTCTATTCTGGTTGCCTGGATGGCAACTGAGGCTTTAGTCATAATGTGCCTCCAGCGAGTCTAATTGGTTTCAGATGACTTCATTCTTCTATCTAGTGCTTTGTGCTGACTCCTGGTTAGGCCCATGTACCCACCAATTTATACTCAGAATTTTTCGATAATGACTCTACCAAGAAGTGAAGCACTGGGGTGATCAGGTG
>NW_006200592.1:0-1090 GCF_000334495.1 Tupaia belangeri chinensis
CTTCACTTTTTAGTCTCAGATTCCCTTCAAACACACTGTGGTTATGATCAACTCTTGAAAAGGAAGCTCAGGAGTCGGGGGTGGGCTCCAGATTTGCCTGAAAACTTTTCATCCCCCGGTTTTTGCCTCACTAGGAGAGACAGACAATGAGGGGGAAAATGAGAAATCAAACCCTTCCAAGGGGGATGCTATGCCACCGTCCCATCTCCTCCATTCTCCTCCTGGGATTTTGGGCACAAACTCACATGTACCCAGCGTGATTTTGGTGCCCCCATTCCAGGACTCTAACTGTGGTCGGCCATAGGAGTCCAGCACATGAACCACCACGCCACCTGCTGGTTCCTTGCCTGAAATCTTGATCCAGACAGATGAACTCTTCCTTCAGAGACTCTATCCAAGTAAAATTTTCCCCAATATCCTCTCCCCACCCCATCCTATCCAGTATTTCAGGGGGAACTCAGAACCAGATCAATATTCTCAGACCTTTCCATTCAGATAGGGTCAGAATCTTTAGTAAATATACCCACAACCCAGCATAAAACCACACCTTCATAAAATATTAGTCATATACGACCCAGTCCTAGACTTCGAGCAAGAAAAACTCAGAATCTCCCAGCTTTGAAATATTGAACAATTTATTGGTATCAGGGTGTTCTCAGGAAGGGGAGAGTGACGGGGGGCTCTTTAAAGGAGACCAGAATATGAGCAGTTCAGTGAAGGGATAATCTCTGTACCAGTGCTACAAAATACCAACATTAATTTATTGCCTTCTATTTGCCAGGAACTTTATTAAGCGCTAAATGCCTTATGGTCAAAAATAAGAACAGGAGGGACCAGCAGTTAGTGTAATGGCTATGTCACTGGACTACCATGTAGTCGACAGTGGTTCAAGTCTCGGACCCAGTGGCTTAAATTTACGCCAGGTCCCAAGTCCTCTTCTTTTCAGCAATGTTGTTACCTACAGCAAGACACACACAGTTACTGTCACCTCTGGGTTCAAGAGCTTAACCCAGATCCACCTTCTCCACCCGCTTTCTACCTGATCCCCCACGATCCCCATTTCTCTGCCTGCAGGTCCTAGGGTAAAATG
>NW_006200593.1:0-872 GCF_000334495.1 Tupaia belangeri chinensis
AACTTTTAAATAAAACTAAAAAAATAATATTCGAAAAATTTCAATAAAACCCAAAAATTGGAAAATCGTGAGGTTTTGCTTCCGTGCTGAGTGAAATGGCTAGATTGCAGGAGCCATGAAGCTGTCTCTTGAAGAAGGCCTGTTCTATTCCCTTCCGCCTCTCCTGGGTTGGGAGGGGGAGAGGGAATGATTAACAAGATAAAGGGCTAGGAGGGACCAACAGGCCCAGAAGGATGCCTCTCCTTAAAAAAATTCTAAAAAGCAAAAATTAAAAAAAAGAGAGAGAGGAGACAGAGACAGAGACAGAGGGAGGGAGGGAGAGACAAAGACACATACAGAGACAGGAAGCCTCGATACCCGGTTTTTCCAGCACCATTTGCTAAAGAGGTTTTCCTTTTCCCACTGGATTGACTGGTATCTTGTCAAAAATCAGTTGGCTGTAAGATTTAGGGTTTATTTCTGGGGTCTCTATTCCGTTGGTGCACCTGTCTTTTTTTGTGTCGATACCATGTTATTTTGGACTACCACAACTTTATAGTATATTTTGGAGTCAGGGAGTGATATGCTACCCACTCCACTCTTCTTACACAGGATTGCTTCAGCAATATGAGGTCTTTTATGATTCCAGACAAATTCGTTGATGGTCTTTTCTAGATCTGTGAAAAATGTCTCTGGTATTTCTGATCACTCGATCCTCTTGAAATCATGAAGAAACAAATAACCCATCAGATGACTAGAAATCACCACAGGGGAACAAGAAATATACAAAACCAAGAAAATTCCTATCCCCAAGGGAAAAAATAATTCCTCTTCATTCACAAAACCAAGAAAATTCCTATCCCCAAGGGAAAAAATAATTCCTCTTCATTCAC
>NW_006200594.1:0-252 GCF_000334495.1 Tupaia belangeri chinensis
GATGTTCAGAGCAGAACAGCCTTACCTGTGGGCACATTCAGTTCTTTCCTTCCAGAGATCTCTGTGTGGCTGGGGAATAAGAAAGGAACTGTGAGGTCTGAAGGCCACGTCAGCTCAGGACATGCACGGCATGGTAAAGCTGACCAGGCCGGGGGTGTGGGCGACAGGCCCAGTCACATCTGCGAGCTGTCACCTTCAAGCTGTTTGCATTTCTAGACAGTTCCAGCTGTCAACCGGACTGGCCGTCTGCCC
>NW_006200594.1:576-1246 GCF_000334495.1 Tupaia belangeri chinensis
GGGAAGAAGCAGGTAGGCAGTGTCTGACCTCAAGGTGTAGAGGGTGCTCTCTCATCTCTGTGGTCTTCTCCAAGCCCCGTGGCCACTCACTCAAATTCAGACGTTCCACACTATGCCCATCCAGGGCTTCTCGAAAGCACCAAGCTCTGGGGCTGGGCTGTGGGGCGGACGTGACACTCTGCAAGGATGACCCACTTAGGAAGGTTCTGGGTTCACGTCCACTGACTTCCCTGAGTACGCTGGCACACTTGTCCATGGTCCAGGTCTGCTGAGGCCTGGAGTGGACCATGGCATCAAGACTCTGTCAGGGTGCTGTCTTTCTCTCTCTGTCTCTATCTCTACGTCTCCTCCCTCATTGAAGAAATGAGAAATGGAGGCCAAAGGCCATGCAGGGGAAGTAACCAGAGGGGACAAGGCACAGGAGGTGGTCAGCCTAGTGGCCACCTGTGCGGGGGGATGGGCTGTGTTTGGGGAGGGCACAGGGTCCTGGCTGGGGCTGGCAGAGGTCCTGCTCACCGGATGGGATTACAGGGGGCTAGGACAGGGCGCTAGCTCAGGAACTCCCCAGCTCAGGAACTCTCCAGGCAGGTTTCTGTACTTCCGTTACAGTGTGATGCAAGACACATGGAGGTGTGGGAAAGGAAGAGAAGGGAGGTGGGGTGACTGAGGG
>NW_006200595.1:0-545 GCF_000334495.1 Tupaia belangeri chinensis
CCTGTTGAAATATCCATTTTGTAAGATAAAAAATAATGTGATTGATGTATGGAAGAAAATTAAATGAAAAAAATTATGAGGTAAAAACATTTAAATGTAAATAATTTGTTTAAAAAAATAAATAAAAATTTAAAAAAGAAGAGCTTAAATAAATTTTAAAAAATAATGATAACACAAAATGCCAGTAAAGATACAGAAAAGTCAGATTCCAAATAATTTGTTTTTGGGAATTCAAACAATAATGTCATTCTGGAAAACAGTTCAGCAGTTTCCTATAAAACTAAATATGGGGACCAGCAGATGGCATAATGGTTACGCTGCTGAACTTCCATGTAGTCAACCATGGTTCACAACCTGGACCTGGCAGCTTAAAACTCACACTGCGTGTGTGTGCATGTGTGCCCAAAATCTTGAGAGGGGAATGGAGGAGAAGGGACTACAGCATGACCATCACTCCTGGGGAATGAATTTTTTTTTCTTTCTGTCTCTCTGGCAAGCACATGAGCTCTACAGCAAAAATCTCTCTTAAGAAAAAAAAAAAAAAA
>NW_006200596.1:0-2457 GCF_000334495.1 Tupaia belangeri chinensis
GGGGTTCAGTGGAATGTACCTGTAGTCCTAGTTAATTGGGCTGTGGGGGGAAGAAGGATCCGACATGGCTAGACCCTGTCTCCCTTTCATTCTCTCTTGTCCTTCTCTCTCATAAAGGAAAAAAAAATATGTAAAGGGGCCTTTGGTGATGAAATAATTTTTAAGGTTTTACTTGTAATGTTCTAATTTTTTCCTTCACTTTTCCAAAGAAATTTAAGTGTATTTGTTTTCAAAGAAAACAAAGTCTATCTCCATTTTATATTTATTTCCTGTCTCATAGCATTCTGTGCTACTTGGGTCTAGTGTACACCTAGACATAGCCTGTTTTTTACACAGGAACTATTAGGTCACATAAGACTATCTTTTAAAATACAAATTTATGATGTGTATTCAAAGTATAAAAAGTGAGCTCTGAAGATATCAGTGTGTTGTGGGTAGACCATTTGGTTGTAATTAAAGTAGTTTTTAATTATTTATTAAAAATAATGTAAAATGCTATGTCTCTAGAATACACTCAAAATATTGATACGCATATTTAAATTTAAAATACTTTGGGGCCAGCCAGTGGCATGGTGGTTAAGGTGCTGGAACCACATAGCTGACTCTGTGGTTCGAGTCCCGGGCCCTGAAGCTTAAAAATCACATTGGGCATGTGGATGTACATGCCCAAAATCTTGAGAGGAGAATGAAGGAGAAGGGATTATGGTAAGGCCATCCCTTTGGGGAGATGATATGAAACTTTCCCACTCTCTGTCACTTTCTGTCTCTGGTGAGCACTTATACCCTATAGAAAAACCTAACAGAAAATTAAAGTCAGATATATATTTTGTTAAAATTATGTAAATAACAAAAGAATTTATATCTGAAGAATTTTTAAAGTTATTTGATTTAACTTTGATTTATTTATTTACTTCTTTTTTCATTTGACCAGAGAGGGACAAAGTGAGACAAGGAAAGTGAGAAAGCAAGCCTCTAGATCTGGGACTCAAATTGCAAGTGGCCTATGGGAGTCCACTGTGCCACCTGCTGACCCTATATCCCTAAAGAATCTTGGTAATAAATAATATGCTCTCATGGGAAAAAATATGTATTCAAAATTATTGATTGATTCTAAAAAAAATAAGACTAAAAAAATAAAAACGAAAAAAGCAATAGATGATAGTTAAACGTATCTGATTGGATGGCAAGTATAAGGTATGAAAACTACAATAAACCATGAAGGAGCAATGTGTGTGGGGGAGAAGAGGACATGGGACTGCTCTAAAAATAGAATTTATACAAGTCCATCAAATTTGTATTATTTGCATTCCAATCAAAACATTGTTTTCTGGGACCAGCAGGTGGTGTGGTGGTTAATGTTCTGGACACTCACACATGGCCGACCATGGTTCAAGTCCTGAATCTGGTGGCTTGCTTTCTCACTTTCTCTCTCTCTCTCACTCTCACCCTCTGTCTCTCTCTGGTCAAACTAAAAAAAATAAATAAATAAATAAACAAATGAATAAAATAAAGTAAATAATTATTAAAAATAAATAAAAACTTTGTTTTCAAAATTTCCAGATTGGGATTCTAGTAGTTTGAATTTTAGTAATAAGACTTGTCAAAGATCCAGGAATTTAAAAGTTGGTAAATATCCATTTGTATCACAGTGACCAAATATCAGTCAGCAGTCACACAACTGGGGCGAAAAGATCAAAGAAAGAGTAATATTGAAGCTGTGTTTCTATTAGGAAATTATAGTCTCCATAATCTGTGTAAATCATAGTTACAAGAAAACAAAGCAAAAAAGGTAATAACTGGGTTTTTGAAAAAGTCATGACACATTTATTTCCTATATTTTTCTGATAACCCAATATATAAAGAAGTGTAGAAAATCAGAGTACCTCTTGCATGGCTTCATAATACCATAGTTCTGACTTTTCTGAAATCACTTTGTACCAAAATTTGCTCTGTATCTACTTCCTTCATAATCTACAACCAGACAAGGCATTTGTGTTCTTCCTCTGGCAAAAGTACATACGTCTCAAAGAGAATGAGGAAAATGAGCACTTTATTTTAGGCTGGTATGTGGCATAAATCTGAGAGTGAGTACGAAGATTATATTGAGAACCTTCAACCTAGAGGGGAGAACTCGGCGATTGCCTACTCAATCATAACATGGTTTCTTTGCTTTATTTTTATAGCTCTCAATTCAAAAGTGTAAGTTATAACCATATGCAATATAACTGAAAAAGCACCTTTCACAGTTGAACACTACATTGTCTTATATAGTTTCTGTGACACAGTATGGGTTATAAAATTGACTTTCCCAGCATTAACAAGAATCTTGTAGAATTTACTGTGCAGTGGGGGGGGGGTCCTCAAACCAAGGCCGTGTGGTGCTGGTCAGTGGCTTGTTGCCTGCTCCTCACATGCCCAGATGCACCATGAAGGGTGGATGATGGATTGCTACACATC
>NW_006200597.1:0-812 GCF_000334495.1 Tupaia belangeri chinensis
TAGCTATGCCACAGTCCCTTCTCCTCTAGTCCCCTCTCAGAATTTTGAGCATACATTCACAAATGCCCGTGCTTTAAAGTTTCTGGGTCTGGGACTTGAACTACAGGGTTGTCCATGTGGGATCTAGCACCTTAACCACCATGCTACATGTGGACCCTTGTACATGACTTGTTTTTAGAGATATTTTTGCTATAGGGCATGTGCACTTACCAGAGAAATAGAGAGACAGAAAGCTAGAAATCATCCCCAAGGGGGCATGGCCATGCTGCAATTCCCTCTCCTCCATTCTCCTCTTAGGATTTTGAGTGCACACACACATTTGCCGGGCATGTCTGGGACTCAAACTGCGATCAACTATGTGGTAAACTGGGACTCCCTGGTCCAGAACTCAAACTGCAGTTGACTACATAGGAGTCAAGTGATGTAACCATTACCATCAGCTAGTCTCTGATTGTCTTTTTTTTTTTTTAATTATCATTATTTTTTAATTTGATCAAAGAGAGAAAGGGAAAGTGAAAACCAAGCTGCCAGGTCTAGGATTTGAACTATATAGGCAGTCATGTGGGAGTCTAGTGCCCCAACAACCATGCCACATGCCACCTGCCAGCCCCCACATGATTACATTTTAAACATGAATGTCGAATATGATTTTCTAACATAAATAAATGCATTTTACTTAAAAAATTTATCATGCACTCATACTCTTTATATCCATTTCTTCTACTTTGCTGCTTAGCAACCTCTCCCCCTCATAAAAAATCTTTACAAAGACATCTACTACTATGTCAGTGTACATGTGTGGCCATTTTGAC
>NW_006200598.1:0-543 GCF_000334495.1 Tupaia belangeri chinensis
TTTCTGTGCTCAGCTCTCCCCTTTGGGAAAGAACTCGGTCTGTGCAGTGAGACTGGCCCGAATGAGCTCACCTGGACCTGGTGACATGCGAAGACCTCGTTTCCATGGAAGGTCACAGTTGAGGTACTGGAGGCCCTGGGGTCAGGGTGCTGACAAGCAGATTTGGGGGATGCGGTTAAACCCATGACGGTGCCCCTCCCATCTCCCCTTCCCACTGGCCTCGCGTTGGCCCAGATGCCACCTCCCCTGGCCCGCCTCCACCGGTGACCTCCCTCCCGCCTGCCCCACCTTTGACTGATCCCAACTCTCTGTTGGCCCAGGCCCTACGCCCTTCCCAGATACTCCACTCCCCTCCCGGGTACTCCAGGCCCATTGCAGCAGATGGACCACCTGGCTTGGTGTCGGACTGGGACCCCCTCCCCCCAGTGAGTGCTGAGATGACTGTTCAGAGATTGGGTCACTGATGTTTAGAAGGTAGGATAAAATGGGCCAAGGCACCTGGGAGGCTGATATACGTGGAAGGGTACCGGGTTCCTATCTAGA
>NW_006200599.1:0-1370 GCF_000334495.1 Tupaia belangeri chinensis
TTTCAGGAAAAAATATCTATTCAATGACTGAAGTACGGTATATAGCCATAGCTAGGTGCTACTTTATAAGATGTGTAAAGTTAGGCTTGTGTTCATGGAAATGTATATATCAGCTGTGTTTGCTATGAAAATATTTAGATTAATTAAGGTCTTTAATAATTCAATAAAATGTGGGGGGGAAACAGTATAGAAAGCAAATACAGATATCAGAGACAGTGTTGGAGGAGAGTGGAAGATGGGAGAGGGTAAGAGATAGGGAATCAAGGATGGGGGAAAAAAACAAAACATATGGAAAACAAGAAATGGAAAATTATTTGCTGACAATAACATGTTTGTTGATGTGCTTGATTGAAACAATATACAGTGTACTCTGGATGGAAAATCTCATTTTGTATGCTGTAATGATGTACAGTGAATGAATGCAAATAAATAAATTGAAATTTAAAAAAACCAATGTAACTATCAATCACCAGACCCCTGCCCGAAGCCATAGAGACCATTAAACAAAAGTCTAGAGAATACTCTCAAAGATAATTAACTTACTTGATTCAGCTTCTGTAATTACTCACATTAAAAACCCCTGGTAACTGACCCCCTATAAAAAGAAGACTCAAACGTTGGTTGGGGCTACAATTCTGATTCTTGGCCCTCCTGAGCCTGAGGCTGTAGTCACTGGTCAACTACAAAAGATTCCCTTAGTTTTAATGTGACTTTGGTGGTGGTTCATTCAGTTACACTATACCACGGTACACTGTCTATGTCTATGTGTAATAGTAATGCTTCTCATTACTCTGGAAACTTTGTAGCAAACAGCTTCTGGGTAGGTGTAAGTTTAGCTTTATTAGAAACTGCCTAGCCAGTTCCAGCAGGTGGCATTGTGGTTAAAGTTCCTGGATCTCACATGATTGTCTGCATGGAAGTCCCAATCTCACTATCTTGAAAAACATGTCAAGCACAGGTACGTGCATGCCCGTAATCCTGAAAGGAGGGCTGGAGGAGAAGGGATTGTGGTATGACCATGACCATGGGGGTACTTTCTTGCATTCCCTCTCTGTCTCTATCTCTGTGAGCACATGCACTCTCTGGATAATTAAAAAAAAAATCTGCCTAAGTGTTCTCCAAAATGGCTATATCATTTTGCATTCTCATCATCAATGGATGAGTTACCTTCAATGTTATTATCGATGTTACAAGATCTGTCCCGACCTTTAAGTTGGCCATTGTCTTAGCTGCCTTTTATTCCTTTGTTTTTGTCTGTTAATTCTTTAGTTTTCCTGGAACAGTACTTTCTTCAGAGTTTCTTAAGAGCTGGTCTGGTGCTTGTGAGTTCTTTCAGGTCTTGTTTGAGAAGATTTTTATCTTTTTTTCCC
>NW_006200600.1:0-5245 GCF_000334495.1 Tupaia belangeri chinensis
TTCTTTCTCCTTTCTCTTTAGCAGTTCATTATCTCTCTTCTCTTCCATCTCTGTTAGCTTAGACATTATGAATGATCTGAATTCCTTATCAGACATTTTCATGAATTTCACCGAACTGCTTGTGGATGAAGAGGAGTTACTCTTTTCCCTTGGAGGAGAGGTATTTTCTTGTTTTCTCATATTTCTTGTGATCTGGCAGTGATTTCTTGCCATCTGATGTAAGGTGTGTTTCTTTCAAATTCTTGAAGTTCAGTCTGAATGTTCAAGAGCAAGCAGACAGAGATGATTTAGCATCTCCTCACCAATCTGTTGTGATCACTGGTGCGGCAGAATCAGTAGATATTCAGGAATATTTTAACCCTATTAGTATTTGAAAGTTTATCTACAGTGCTCTTACATCCGTCTAAAAACATATTAAATGGATATTGGAGAGTGGAGAGACAAGAAAAAGTGAAATAAAAAAGAGAGAGAGATCAACAAAAAGAGAAGAAAAAGAAAAAAATGAACAAAATTGAAATTACTGTTTTTCATTTTTTTAAAAAATCATAAAATAGAAAACAAATAATTAACTAGATAAAAGGTGGAGCCAAGAGCAAGAGAAAAACTTTGCATTCTAAAAAAATGTGAAAAAAGAAAAATTACAAAAAAAAAAGGGAATACAGAAGCAGGGAGAGACAGAAACAAAGACACAGAAACACAGAAAGAATGCTGGGTTGTGGGGTGTGGGGCTCCCTATCACTAGCTCATTTGCTAGAGGCTGAATTATCAGTAGAAAATCTTCATTCCGTGAAATACCTAGTTTGCAGGAACCATGTGGAACCTTGTTCTGAACGCCTGTCCTCTTCTGCCACCAGCTGGTTTCCTGGAGGCTGAATTATAATTAGGAAACCTTCATTCCCAGAAATACTTAGTTCACTGGAGTCATGTGGAACATTCTTCTGAAGACCTGGCCTTTTCTGCCTTGGTAGGAGTGATAAGTAACAAGATAAAAGGTGGAGCTGAGAGCAAGAGAAAAATTTTGTCTTTTAAAAAAAATTGTGAAAAGGAAAAGTTACTTAAGAAAAAAGGAAGATAGAAGCAGGGAGAGACAGAAACAGAGAAAGAAGCCTGGGGTGTGGTGGGTGGAAGGTCCCTACTGCTAGCTCATTTGCTGGAGGCTGCATTATCAGTAGAAGATCTTCATTCCCTGAAATACATAGTTCCCTGGAGCTATGAGGAACTTTCTTCTGAAGACCTGGTCTCTTCTGCCTGGGTGGGAGGACCAGAGCTATAATTAACAAAATAAAAGGTGGAGCTGAGAGCAAGAGAAAAACTTTGTCTTTTAAAATAAATGTGAAAAGGGAAAATTACAAACAGAAAAAAAAGGAAAACAGAAGAAGGGAGAGACAGAAACAGAGACACAGAAACAGAGAATAAAGGATGTGAGTGTGGGGAGGGGGGGCAGCCTACCACTAGCTCATTTGCTGGAGGCTGAATTATCAGTTTGAAATCTTCATTCCCTGAAATACCTAGTTCGCTGGAGCCATGTGGAACCTTCTTCTGAATTCCTGTCCTCTTCTGCCGAGAGCTGGTTTGCTGGAGGCTGAATTATCAGTAGAAAAATCTTCATTCCCTGAAATACCAAGTTCACTGGAGCCATGTGGAACCTACTTCTGAAGGCCTGGCTGCTTCTAGGTTGGGAGGACCAAAGCAATAATTAACAAGATAAATTGTGGAGTTGAGAGCAAGAGAAAAACTTTGCCTTTTAAAAAAATGTGAAAAGAAAAAATTACAAAAATAAGGGAAGGCAGAAGCAGGGAGAGACAGAAACTGAGACACAGAAACAGAGAGAAAATGCTTGGGCTGTGGGCGGAGGCTCCCTACTGCCAGCTCATTTGCTGGAGGCTAAATAATCAGTAGAAAATCTTCATTCCTTGAAATACCTAGTTCACTGGAGCCATGTGGAACCTTCTACTGAAGACCTGGCCTCTTCTCTATGAGTAGGAGGATTAGAACGATAACTAACAAGATAAATGATGGAGCTGAGAGCAAGAGAAAAATTTTGTCTTTTAAAAAAATGTGAAAAAGAAAAATTACAGAATAAAAGGGAATACAGAAGAAGGGAGAGTCAGAGAAAGAGACACAGAAACAGAGAAAGAAGGCTGGGGATGTGGGGGGGAGACTACCTATTGCTAGCTTATTTGCTGGAGGCTGAATTATCAGTAGAAAATCTTCATTCCGTGAAATACATAGTTTGCTGGAACCATGTGGAACCTTCTACTGAAGGCCTTTTCACTTCTGCCTGGGTGCGAGTACCAGAGCGATAATAAACAAGATGAAAGGTGGAGCTGAGAGCAAGAGAAAAATTTTGCCTTTTAAAAAAAAATGAGAAAAGGAAAAAATACTAAAAAAAAGGGAAGACAGAAGAAGGGAGAGACAGAAACAGAGACACAGAAAGAGAGAAAGAAGGTTGGGGGTGTGAGGAGGTGTTCCCTACTGCTAGCACATTTGCTGGAGGCTGCATTATCAGTAGGAAATCTTCATTCCCTGAAATACCTAGTTCACTGGAGCCATGTGGAAGCTTCTTCTGAAAGCCTGGCCACTTCAGCCTAGGTGGGAGGACCAGAGTGATAATTAACAAGAAAAAAGGTGGAGCTGAGAGCAAGAGAAAAAACATTGTTTTTTTAAAAAATGTGAAAGGATAAACTACAAAAACAAAAAAAAGAGAGAAGACAGAAGCAGGGAGAGACAGAAACAGAGACACAGAAACAGAGAAAGAAGGCTGGGTGTCGGGGGGGGGGCTCCTTCCTGCTAGCTCATTTGCTGGAGATTGAATTATCAGTAGAATATCTTCCCTGAAATACCTAGTTCCCTGAAGCCATGTGGAACCTTCTTCTGAAGGCCTGGCCTCCTCTGCCTGGGTGGGAGGACCAGAGTGATCATTAACAAGATAAAAGCTGGAGCTAAGAGCAAAAGAAAAACTTTGTCCTTTTATAAAAGTGTGAAGAGGCAAAAATTACAAAAAAAATGGAATACAAAATCAGGGAGAGACAGAAACAGAGAAACAGAAACAGAGAAAGAAGGCTGGGGGTGCAGGTGGGGGCTCCGTACCTCTAGCTCATTTGCTGGAGGCTGAATTATCAGTAGAAAATCTTCATTTCCTTAAATACCTAATTCACTGGAGTAATGTGGGACCTTCTTCTGAAGTTCTGTCAACTTCTGCCGCTAGCTGGTTTGCTGAAGGCAGAATTACCGTAGAAAATCTTCATTCCCTGAAATATCTAGTTCGCTGGAGCCATGTGGAACCTTCTTCTGAAGGCCTGGCCTCTTCTGCCTGGGTGGGAGGACTAGACTAGAAATTAATGAGATAAAATGTGGATTTGGGAGCAAGAGAATAACTTTGCCTTTAAAAAAAATTTGCAAAGGAAAAATTAAAAAAAAAAGTTAGGACAGGAGGAGGGAGAGACAGAAACAGAGACACAGAAAAAGAGAAAGAATGCTGGGGGTGCAGAGGGAGGCTCCTTATCACTAGTTCATTTGCTAGAGGCTGAATTATCAGTAGAAAATCTTCATTCCCTGAAATACCTAGTAAGCTGGAGAAATGTGGAACCTTCTTCTGAAGGCCTGGCATCTTCTGCCTGGGTGGGAGGACCAGAGCGATAAAATTAACAAGATAAAAGGTGGAGCTGGGAGCAAAAGAAAAACATTGCCTTTTTAAAAAATGTGAAAGGAAAAACTACAAAAAAAAAAAATGGGAAGACTGTCCCAGCCCACAGGACAGTCAAACAGGTTTCCTGAGGGACGGAGTGAGAGATGGGATGAACAGCATTCTGTCACAGCACAGAAATGATGCAGTGCCTCTTCAGGATTGTCTCTTTATTGTGGGCAGCACAGAGACAACACAGTGTTACAACTCTTCATGGTCATCTGGAGAAGGCACAGTGTCACAGCTCACAGTCATCCAGATACAATGTGCTGTCACAGCTCAAGGTCATCTGGAGATGACGTGGTGTCACAGCTCAGGGTCATCCAGAGATGACACGGTGTCACAGTTCTTCAGGATCTTCAGGGTCGTCTGGAGATTATGGGCCAAGGATCATGGTTAAATGCATGTTGGTGGGCCATGATTGGTTGAATGACAGATAGTAAAAGGTGGGTAATGATTGGTTGCTTTGTGGACCAATCATGGGGTGCCGGATATGCAAATCTGAGGGATTCTAAGCTCACCAATTTGCTATGTGAAGTGGCCAATCAGAGTATGGTTTTGAAGATAAGGTTTTTGAAGGGGAGCCAATTGTGGCCTTTGTACTTGTTTCCTCTCTAAGCCTAAGATGGCAATAGTAAGAGATTCATGAAAATGGCCTCTCGGACTCACTGGTACACAGCCTCCCACATGTCCCCCTTTTCTGTTTAAATTTTAGAGATGAGGAGAAGGCCTAGGGGAATTGTGCCTGTCTTAGGTTGGAGCCGTTTATGGAACCATACGTCCATCCTTACCCGGCACTGGAGAGTCCCATAGCTATGATGGGCTTCCTGTCTTAGGTGGAAGGACTGAACAGTTATTGGGTTCATCAGACTCTCTTACCCGTCTTTGGCTAACCGAATCAGCACCTCAGGTGAGATCAGTGTAGGGATGTTGGTCCTCCATCTCTAATTTAGTATAGTGGACCTGTATGGGCTGCATAGTTAGTGAGTCAATTTGTTGTTTGAGAAATATCATGAGCCTATTAAATATAACAGGTCCCAGTAAGCAAACAACTAAAAGGCCAAATAAAGGACCGAGTAAAGGGAGCAGGAAAGGGAGGAGACTGTTCCAGGCAGACCATAAGGGATTGTCGGTGTGTTGTCATAAATGATGCCAGACTTGTTGGTGTAAAAGCAGCAGCATTCCTGTAAAACAAGACAGAAACCTCCCTGTTCTGCCAGGAGGAGCGGCACCAGGATCAAAACCAGTAGCAGTAGTGTCAAAGGAGCAAAACAGTATCAGGTATTTAAGAAGGATCTTCATTTTGTGGATCTGTGGAAGGAGAGAGAGATATCTCAGGGCTTTCATTGTCCCTGGATGGCTTGTTAGAATCAATGTGTTTGATTAATCTTGCTGGTAGCCAACGAGCATCCATTTTCTGAGAATAGATGCAGACATACCCTCTGCCCAAAATGAGGACAAGGTCCAGACCATTCCATGTATTGTCCAGAGGATCTTTCCACAAAACTGAGGCAAATTTTGTTTTGGTAGTTGAATGCCAGAAGCGCTCAGCAGCTGAGT
>NW_006200600.1:6452-6822 GCF_000334495.1 Tupaia belangeri chinensis
CTACAGCTTGATAATAAGGGTATATGACCTTTGAAGGAGAAGATGGTAAGTGAACCCACATGATTGGAGTGGATTGCCAGAACACAGCCATTGGTGTGACCAAAGTGCGACAAATAATGAGTAATGACAGTCTGTAATCAATGGCTGTGATTAATTGAGAGGCAATGGCCTTTTCTACTATAGAGAGAGCTTGAAGGCCCTCCTCTGTAAGTATGCGAGGAAATTTAGGATTGGTGTCTCCTTGCAAGATATTAAACAAGGGTTTAAACTGGCCTGTGGTTAACTTGAGGTATGAGCAGATCCAGTTGATATCGCCCAAGAGTTTTTGGAAATCATTTAAGGTTTCTAACTTGTCAAGTCTAAATTTCCT
>NW_006200600.1:7164-11529 GCF_000334495.1 Tupaia belangeri chinensis
CTAAAGGCAAATCTTTGTTGATCTGAAGGGTGTAAAGTAATGGTATAAAAACAATCTTGGAGATCAATGATCACCTTGAAAAAGTCTAAAGGAACGGCTACCGGGGATGGCAAGCCAGGCTGTAAGGCTCCAATGGGATCCATAGTCTTATTGATTGCTCCTAAGTCTTGGAGTACACGCCATTTACCTGATTTTTTTTAATAACAAAGTTAGGGGTGTTCCATGGTGAAGTGCTGTTGACAATGTGTCCTGCCTCAAATTGTTTCTGTAATAACATTTGGGCAGCTTGAAGTTTTTCAGAAGTAAGAGACTATTGATCAACCCACACGGGCACATCATCTTTCCAGGAGATTTTATCAGTGTGGGGTACAGGAATATCAATGGCCACTAGGATAAATTTCCCAATCCTGTCCTATTAAATTTAGGTTTTGGTATCAAGGGATGGATGATACCTGATTCATTTTTCCCTAAGCCTTTTCCTGGTGTATAACCCTGTGCTAACATTTGCGCAGTAACTGTATTGGAAGGGCTGAACATGATGAGGCTCATTTGTGATAACAAATCTCTACCCCAAAGGTTTATGGGGAGACCTTCTATAATAAAAGGTTGAATGGTACCTTGGTTTCCCTCTCTATCTATCCACTGTAATATTTTAGTGCTCCTTTCTGGATTTTGGCTTTGACCAATGCCTTTTAGGTGGGTAAGGGTTGGTGTTAGGGGCCAAGTTTGGGGCCAGTTGTCTTTTCTGAGAATGGTAACATCGGTTCTGGTGTCAAAAAGTCCAGAAAACTGTTTACCATCTAACCATAAAGTAAATATTGGTTTCTTTGGAGAAATTTGTTGGACCCAATAGGCATCTGAGGAACCGAACCATTTTTCACCTCATAAGGAGGTTTGGATGTTATTTTGAGTGGAAAGCAGTGGAAGGAGTAAGAGTTGACCTATGCGCTTTCCAGTTGTAATAGTTGTGATTAAATTTGGAGAGGAAGCCATAATTTTTATTTCTCCCTCATAGTCATTATCTATTACTCCAGGAAAGATTTGAAGTCTCTCCATAGTGGCACTACTACGACCTATGAGTATTGCAAAGGTGTTTGGAGGTAAAGGGCCAAAGATTCCAGTAGGCAAGGCCTATACCCCCATCTTGGGAGTTAATACTGTGTGGGTGGTGGAACGGAGGTCCAGCCTTGCGCTTCTTGGAGTCGCTCTGGAGAGGTCTGAAATGGATTGTTTGTTGGAACAGTTTGCATCACCCCAAAAACTTGTTTGGGTCTTGGGGCCTGGAACTGGCCCCTGTTTCCGTTTCCCTGAGAGTGAATGAGTGGTTTGCCATGGATATCTGTTTTGGACCTGCACTCATTGCCAGGATGACGTCCCCTCTGGCATTTACTGCATACCTCAAGGGGTCGATTCTTTCTCTGATCTTTAATATTTTTTTGCTTTACACTGTTTTGCCATGTGTCCTGGGAGACTGCATTTAAAACAATTACCTCAATTATTGTGGTCAATGAATTGGCAGACGGTGTACCCTTGAAGGGCAGCGGCCACGGCCAATCCCTATTGGTATGCTGATCCAATCTCTGAACACAGACGTATGTACCCTGTCAGGTCCGCCTTTTTTCTGTGTGGTCTAATAGCTGCCTGACAAGAAGCGCTAGCATTTTCATACACCAGTTGTTTTATAAAGTCTGTAATTGCATCAGCATTACCGAATATTTTTTTTCTGATGTGGTAATTAATCGAGGTACAAAGTCAGAAAATTTTTCATCAGGCCCTTGTCTAATGTTAGTAAGGGAGGTGCCCAAATCTCCTTTGGCAGGGAGTGCATGATCTGCTCTCCCTTAATGAGCATAATGGCAAGGGCTTCTATTAAGCTCTGAATGGATATTTCATGCTGACTAAGCTTTTGTCCCATTATTACCCGTACTTAAAGTAAAACATAAATAAATACTTACCAGGACGTCTTCTCTTTGTCCCTCTGTGTTTTCTGCTGGCTTTTCGGGGTTGCTCTGCACTGGAGCCTTCCTCAGGAACTCTTCACTGGATCCTTCATAATCAGGTCCGTGTCCGGGCGCCACATGTCCTGGCCTGCAGTAAAGTCAAACAGGTTTCCTGAGGGAAGAAGTGAGAGATGGGATGAATGACACACTGTCACAGCACGGAGATGACGCAGTGTCTCTTCAGGGTCATCTCTTTACTGTGGGCAGCACAGAGATGACACACTGTTACAACTCCTCAGGGTCATCCGGAGAAGTCGTGGTGTCACAGCTCACAGATGTGCGGAGATGACGTGGTGTCACAGCTCAGAGTCATCTGTAGATGATGTGGTGTCACAGCTCTTCAGGGTCTTTAGGGTTTTCTGGTGATTATGAGCCAAAAATCGTGGTTAAATACATGTCAGTGGGCCGTGATTGGTTGAATGAAGGATAGTAAAAGGTGGGTAATGATTGGTTGCATTGTGGACCAATCATGAGGTGCCGGATATGCAAATCTGAGAGATTCTAAGCTTACCGATTTGCTATGTGAAGTAGCCAATCAGAGTAAGGTTTTGAATATGAGGTTTTTGAAGGGGAGCCAATTGTGGCCTTTGTAATTGTTTCCTCTCTGAGCCTAAGATGGAAATAGTAAGAGACTCATGAAAATGGCCTCTCGAACACGCTGGTGCACAGCCTCCCACAGAAGACAGAAGCAGGAAGAGACACAAACAGAGGCACAGAAACAGAGGAAGATTCCTGAGGGTGCGAGAGGGGGCTCACTCCCGCTAGCTCATTTGCTGGAGGCTGAATTATCAGTAGAAAATCTTCATTCCTTGAAAAACCTAGTTTGCTGGAGCCATGTGGAACCTTCCTCTGAAGGCCTGGCCTCTTCTGCCTCGGTGGGAGGACCAGAGCGATAATTAACAAGAAAAAAGGTGGAGCTGAGAGCAAAAGAAAAACTTTGCCTTTTAAAAAGTAGAGAAAAGGAAAAATTACCAAAAAAGTCCGGGCGCCACATGTCCTGGCCTGCAGTAAAGTCAAACAGGTTTCCTGAGGGAAGAAGTGAGAGATGGGATGAATGACACACTGTCACAGCACGGAGATGACGCAGTGTCTCTTCAGGGTCATCTCTTTACTGTGGGCAGCACAGAGATGACACACTGTTACAACTCCTCAGGGTCATCCGGAGAAGTCGTGGTGTCACAGCTCACAGATGTGCGGAGATGACGTGGTGTCACAGCTCAGAGTCATCTGTAGATGATGTGGTGTCACAGCTCTTCAGGGTCTTTAGGGTTTTCTGGTGATTATGAGCCAAAAATCGTGGTTAAATACATGTCAGTGGGCCGTGATTGGTTGAATGAAGGATAGTAAAAGGTGGGTAATGATTGGTTGCATTGTGGACCAATCATGAGGTGCCGGATATGCAAATCTGAGAGATTCTAAGCTTACCGATTTGCTATGTGAAGTAGCCAATCAGAGTAAGGTTTTGAATATGAGGTTTTTGAAGGGGAGCCAATTGTGGCCTTTGTAATTGTTTCCTCTCTGAGCCTAAGATGGAAATAGTAAGAGACTCATGAAAATGGCCTCTCGAACACGCTGGTGCACAGCCTCCCACAGAAGACAGAAGCAGGAAGAGACACAAACAGAGGCACAGAAACAGAGGAAGATTCCTGAGGGTGCGAGAGGGGGCTCACTCCCGCTAGCTCATTTGCTGGAGGCTGAATTATCAGTAGAAAATCTTCATTCCTTGAAAAACCTAGTTTGCTGGAGCCATGTGGAACCTTCCTCTGAAGGCCTGGCCTCTTCTGCCTCGGTGGGAGGACCAGAGCGATAATTAACAAGAAAAAAGGTGGAGCTGAGAGCAAAAGAAAAACTTTGCCTTTTAAAAAGTAGAGAAAAGGAAAAATTACCAAAAAAAACCCAAAAGACGGAAGACAGATGCAGGGAGCTACAGAAACAGAGACACAGAAACAGAGAAAGAAGGCTGGGTGTCCGAGAGGTGGGCTCCCTCCTGCTAGCTCATCTGCTGGAGGCTGAATTATCAGTAGAAAATCTTCATTCCCTGAAATACCTAGTTTGCTGGAGCCATTTGAAACCTTCCTCTGAAGGCCTGGCCTCTTCTACCTGGGTGGGAGGAATAGAGCAATAATTAAAACATAAAAGGTGGAGCTGAGAGCAAGAGAATAAATTATCTTTTAAAATAATATGAAAAGGAAAAATTACAAAAAAAAAGGAAAGACAGAAGCAGGGAGAGACAGAAACAGAGACACAGAAAAAGAGAAAGAAGGCTGGGAGTTTGGTGGGGGGGGCTTCCTACTGCTAGCTCATTTTCTGGAGGCTGAATTATCAGTAGAAAATCTCCATTCCCTGAAATACCTAGTTCACTGGA
>NW_006200600.1:13889-15342 GCF_000334495.1 Tupaia belangeri chinensis
TTGCTGGAGGCTGAATTATCAGTAGAAAATCTTCATTCCCTGAAATACCTAGTTCATTGGAGCCATGTGGAACCTTCTTCTGAAGGCCTGGACTCTTCTAACTGGGTGGGAGGACAGAGAGATAATTAACACTATAAAAGGTGGAGCTGAGAGTAAGAGAAAAACTTTGCCTTTTTAAAAAAATGTGAAAAGAAAATGTTACCAAAAAAAGGGAAGACAGAAGCAGGGAGAGACAGAAACAGAGATACAGAGACAGAAACAGAGATACAGAAACAGAGAAAGAAGGCTGGGGGTGCGGGAGTGGGGCTCTCTACCGCTATCTTATTTGCTGGAGGCTGAATTATCAGTACAAAATCTTCATTCCCTGAAATACCTAGTTTGCTGGAGCCATGTGGAACCTTCTCTTGATTTGAGTCTTAATCTCTTTTATAGTCATGAAGTCATTCAGAAGTAAGTTATTTAGTTACCTTGTATTTGTGTATTTTTGAGAGTTTTTCCTGAGAGTAATATCAAGTTTAATTTCATCATGGTAGCTGAAAATGCTGGATATAGTTTCTATGCCTTTGAATCTGTAAAGCTAGTTTAGTGCCCTATCATATGGTCAAAATCAGGGAAAGTACCATGCAGGGCTGAGAAAAATGTGTATTTTGTGCGGAAAATTCTATAGATGTCTATCATGTCCATCTGATTTATGTTATCATTTAGGTTCAGAATATTTTTGCTTATTTTTGTATCATTTACCTGTCTAAAGGAGATAATGGAGTGTTGAAATCTCCAACAATTATTCTGTTGCAGTCTATCTCTCCTTTAAGATCTAGCAGTATTTCCTTTACATATTTGTGCTCCTGGGTTGGTTGTAGAGGTATTTATAAGCATCATATCTTCTTGGTGAATTAGTCCTTTTACTACTATATAATGCCCTTTTTGTCTCTTCTTACCATTCTTTTCTTAAAGCCTGTTTTGTCTAAAATCAGTATGGCAAGTCCCATTTTTCTTTGGTTTCCAATTGCATAGAATAACTTTTTCCAGTCCTTTACTTTTAGTCTATGTATGTCTTTATGCATGAGTTGGGTTTCTTGTAGGCAGCAGATTGAGGATTTCTGATTTTTAATCTGTTCAGCCAGTCTGTGTCTCTTGATCAGAGAATTTGTTGTTTCTTTTTTCTTTTTGTTTGTTTGTTTTTGTATTTGTTTTGGTTTTTTAGAGGCTTTTGCTATAGGACACATGTGCTCGCCAGAAAGACAAAGAAAAATGAGAGACAGGAAGCGAGAAATCACCCCCCCCAAGGGGGATGGCTACACTGCAATCCCTTCTCCTCCGTTTTCTTCTCAGGATCTTGGACACACATGCACAGGCTCCTGGTGTTAGTTTAAGTCACCATGTCTAGGACTCGAAATGCAGTTGACTACATGGGAGTCCAGTGACATAGCCATTATATCAACTGCTGGTCCCT
>NW_006200600.1:15484-18347 GCF_000334495.1 Tupaia belangeri chinensis
CCTTCAGAATTTTTTAAAGACTGGTCTGGAGTTGGTAAATTCTTTCAGGTTTTGTTTATTTGAGAAAATTTTAATCTTCTTTTCCAATATAAATGATAATCTTTCCATGTGTAGTGTTCTTGGTTGAAATTGTTTTTCATTTAACACTTTGAATACATTTTTTCATTTCTTCCTTGCTTTGATTGTATCCCTTGGCAATCTTAGTATTTTGTCTTTGTGGTTTTGTTCAGTCTAGCTATAATATGCCATGGAGAGGATCTTCTTGGATCAATTCTTCTTGGGGTTCTTGTTGGGTCTGGATGTTTGAGTGCCTCTATAGACTTGGAAAGTTTGTTTCTTTTTTCTTTTTGTTTGTTTGTTTTTGTATTTGTTTTGGTTTTTTAGAGGCTTTTGCTATAGGACACATGTGCTCGCCAGAAAGACAAAGAAAAATGAGAGACAGGAAGCGAGAAATCACCCCCCCCAAGGGGGATGGCTACACTGCAATCCCTTCTCCTCCGTTTTCTTCTCAGGATCTTGGACACACATGCACAGGCTCCTGGTGTTAGTTTAAGTCACCATGTCTAGGACTCGAAATGCAGTTGACTACATGGGAGTCCAGTGACATAGCCATTATATCAACTGCTGGTCCCTTTATCAGAGAATTAAATCCATTAACATTCACCATTATTATCACTATTTACAAACTTGTCCCTACCAGTAAGTTGACCATATACTCAGTTGTTTTTTTCTCTATTTGCTGTCTGTCTCTCTTTAGTTTTCTTGGTATAGTACTCCTTTCAGAATTTTTTAAAGACTGGTCTGGAGTTGGTAAATTCTTTCAGGTTTTGTTTATTTGAGAAAATTTTAATCTTCTTTTCCAATATAAATGATAATCTTTCCATGTGTAGTGTTCTTGGTTGAAATTGTTTTTCATTTAACACTTTGAATACATTTTTTCATTTCTTCCTTGCTTTGATTGTATCCCTTGGCAATCTTAGTATTTTGTCTTTGTGGTTTTGTTCAGTCTAGCTATAATATGCCATGGAGAGGATCTTCTTGGATCAATTCTTCTTGGGGTTCTTGTTGGGTCTGGATGTTTGAGTGCCTCTATAGACTTGGAAAGTTTTCTTCTAAAATTTTGTGGAATATATTATCAATGCCCTTATTAATATCCTCACCTTCTGGCATACCAATTATTATTCACGTGTTTGGGCATTTTATGGTATCTAGTATTTCTCATATAGTGTCCTCATTTTTCTTGGCTGTTTTCTCAATATTTTTTATAATATTTTCCAGATCATTGGTTTTGTCTTCTACTTCCAAGATTTGATCTTCTGCGTGGTCTAAGCTACTTTTCATTCTTTCTAGGGAGGTTTTGATCTCCTGTATTACAGCCTTCATATCAATCTGTTCTGTTTGATTTTTTTTTTATGATGTCCAATTCTTCTTTTATATCATGGAAGGACTTCATCATCTCTTGGAGCTCAATGTCTCTTTTTTTCTTGAATCTCATACAGTTTTGTTACCATAATGTTCTAAATTATTTTTCTGACATTTTATTAATATTCTCTAATTTTTCAAAACTACATGGAGATGAATTACTCTGGTCCCTTGCAAGTGATGTATTCCTTGATTCTCTCATCATTGAAGCTCTTCTCTTATTTTTAGTCATTGGTAATGCATTCACTTTTGGCTATTTTGTTTCAGAGGGATTCTATAAGTGTTAACTTATATGTTTCCCTAACTATGAAATAATTCAATGCTATATTCTCCCTTTCTCTATGTCCACCAGTGTAGGAATCACTGATAACTGTTGAAATTGGATTAATAAAGGAGATTTTCCCTCTTTATATCCAGTACAGTGAGGAGTAATCAATTCTTTAAAACTCACAATATTCAGATGTTTAGTTTCTATGCACCTAGACTTCTAGAAAGTGGGTAAGGGCTCAGTAATACAATAGGAAAGTAAGGGAAAAGAAAAAAAGAGATTAGGAAATGACAATAAGAAGTAAAAGCAAAGAAAGAATGAAAAAGAAAGCAGAGATGTGCAAAAAAGTGAAGAAATAGGAAGAAAAAGAAGAAAAGAACTAGAAAAAAAGACAGAAAAAAACAACAAATCATAAAAAATTTTAAAAAGTTTAAAAACTATGAACTGTGTGTCATGCATAAAGGTACAGGACAGCAGAGATGGACCTCCTTGGATGGATTCTGTGCTGACAAAATAAAGAGAAATTACCAACTAAAAAGCATAAGGAAGGGGACATTAAAGCTATTTTTTTCCTTTAAAAAGAGAAAAAAAATTGGAAAAGACAGGACAGCAGAGATGAATCTGCATGAATGAATTCTATCCTGGGTAAAAAGTAGAAAGAGAAATTAGCAATGTAAAAGCACAAAGAAGGAGAAAGAAAAGCTATTTTTTTCTTAAAAGAGAGAAGATAAGTTTGAAGGAAAAGAAAAGAGCAAGAGGGAGATATAAACCTTTCCCTACCTGGCTAGCACTGGACTCTGTGTTGGGGGGGCAGCTTAGCTGTGGAGCTTAACAGCTGTGAGGCTGGACCCCAAAGGGAGAGGAAAGAAGAGATGTACCTGTCTGGATGGATTCTTTTCTGGGTGAGAGGAAGAAAGAGAAATTCGCAACCTAAAAGCACAGGAAATGGGACAGAAAAGCTATTTTTTCTCTTTTTCTTAAAAAAGAAAAAAATCTGGAAGGGGCAGAAAAGAGCAAGAGAGAGATGAGCTACAGGAGAGCAGAGATGGACCTACCTGGATGAATTCTGTCCTAGGTCAGAGGAAGATAGAGGAATTGGCACAAGGAAGAGGACATAAAAGCTGTTTTTCTTTAAAAAGAGATAAAAAGTAGGAAGAGACAAAGTGAAAAGGA
>NW_006200600.1:18365-20151 GCF_000334495.1 Tupaia belangeri chinensis
CCTAACTGGCTTGCACTGTGCTGAGGTCTTGGTGGCCTAGATGGGGTAGAATCACAGAAGTGAAGTTGGACCCAGAAGGAACAAGACAGCATAGATAGACCACCATGGATGGATTCTGTCTTGGGTGACGAAAAGAGAGAGGAATTGGCAACTTAAAAGCACAAATAGGGAAATAAAAGCTGTTTTCTTTTATCTCAAAAAATAGCAAAAAAAAGGTGGAAGTGACAGAAAAGAGCAAGATGGTGATAATGAACTTTCCTTACCTGATTAGCACTGGGCTTCCCAAGAAAAAGGCAGCTGCAGAAGATGTCGATGTCACTTTCAAAGATCAACAAAAGATAAACAAATTAGCATGGAATACAAGTAGAATTACAGAGCTAAAAAAAAGAAATAGAAGTAAAAAGGAAACAACTTCAAAATTAGAAGATGCTTGTATGACATCATGCTTGCATATGATGACCGCTTAATGATACCTTATCAAATTGGTGACATTTTCATCAGCCATTCTCAAGAAGAAACACAAGAAATGCTAGAAGAAGCAAAGAAAAATTTTCAAGAAGAAATCAATGCTTTAGAAACCAGAGTGGAGTCAGTTTAGTGGGTGTTAGCAAATTTGAAAGTTCAGTTGTATGCAAAATTTGGAAGCAACATAAACCTTGAAGCTGGTGAAAGTTAAACATTTTATAAGACTTTTTAAAATTTGTTTAATAAACTTGAATATTGTTTAAAATGTTAATTTTCTTTCTTTAAATGACAGAAAAGAAATTATCTTTTTTAAAAAATTTTCATTTATTTAATGGAAACTTGCCTATTTTCACGTTTTGCTTATTCATTTTATATTTTTAAACAAAGACAGTATTCATCTATGTATTTCACAGAATGATTATATCAAGGCGAGGAGCTTTATGTCACGTTATTAAAAGCAGTTAAGCAAAGAGAGAGAGAGAGAGAGAGAGAGAGAGAGAGAGAGAATTTGGAATGTACAGAAAAAAAGCAACAAGGAGATGTGGATCCTTCCCTAAATAGCTAGCATTGGGCTCTGTGAGTAAGGGTGGCCTATCTGAGGGAACTTCACGGCTGTGAAGCTTGACCCAGATGGTACAGAACAGCAGAGATTGACCTGCCAGGATGGATTCTGTCCTGAGTGAAACAAAGAAAGGGAAATTAGCAACTTAAAAGCACAAGAAAGGAGACAGAAAAGCTGTTTATTTTTTTTTTCTAAAAAAAAAGAGAGAAGAAAATGGAAAGTGTAGAAAAATGTAAGAGGGAGATGCAGATTTTCCCTACCTGGTTAGCACTGGGCTCTGTGAGGGTAGGTTGCCTAGCTAGAGGAAGTTAACAGCTATGAAGCTGTATACAGAAGGTACAGAAGTGCAGAGATGGACCTGCCTAGATATATTCTGTCCTGGGTGAGAGGAAGAAAGAGAAATTAGCAACTTATAAGCACAGGGAATGGGCCAGAAAAGCCTTTTTTTTTTTAACTTTTTCTTAAGAGTTAGAAGGGACAGAAAGAGGAAGAAGATGCAGATCTTTTTCACCCTGGCTAGAATTGGGGTCTATGGGGAGAGGGTGTGCTAGCTGGAGGAGCTTCACAGCTATGAAGCTGGAATCAGATGGTACAGGAGATCAGAGATGGACCTGCCTGGATGGATTCTGTCCTGGGTGAGAAAAGAAAGAAAAATTAGCAACTTAAAATCATAAGTAAGGGAACAACAAAAATTGTTTTTTCTTTAAAAAGAGAAAAAAACGTTTGAAGGGACAGAAAAGAGCTAAAGAGAAATGAAGA
>NW_006200600.1:20192-21140 GCF_000334495.1 Tupaia belangeri chinensis
GATGGGGTGGCCTACCTGGGGGAGATTCACAGCTCTGAAGTTGTACACAGAAAGTATAAGACAGCAGAGATGGACCTGCCTGGATGGATTCTGTCCTGGTGGGAGGAAGAAAAAGGAATTAGCAACTTAAAATCACAAAAAAAGGGGATAGAAGGGACCAGCAGTTAGCATAATGGCTATGTCACTAGACTCCCATGTAGTGGACCGTGGTTTAAGTCCTGGACCCGGTGGCTTAAACACATGCTGGACATGTGTGCGTGCATGCCCAAGATCCTGAGAGGAGAATGGAAGAGAAGGGATTGCGGTGTGGCCATCCCCCCTGGGGGTGATTTCTCACTTTCTGTCTCTCTGACTCTCTCTCTCTGTCTGGTGAGCGCACATGCCCTATAGCAAAAAGAAAAAACTTCTCAAAAAATTGTTGGAAGTGAAAGAAAACAGCAAAAGGTAGTTGCAGATCTTTCCCAGCCTGATTAGCAGTGGACTCAGTGTGGGGGGAGGGATGGCTTAGCTGGGAGAGCTTCACAGCTGTGAAACTGGACCCAGAAGGTACAGGACAGCAAGATGGACCTGCCTGGATTGATTCTGTCCTGGGTAAGAGGAAGAAAAAGAAATTCGAAACTTAAAAGCACAGGAAAGGGAACAAAAAATCTGTATTTTACATTTCTTTTAAAGAGAAAAAAATTTGAAAGGGATAACTTTCCCTAACTATGTAGCACTGGACTCTTTGAGGAGGGTGGCCTAATTGGAGGAGCTTCACAGCTCTGAAGCTGGACTCAAAAAGTACAGGACAGCTGAGATTGACCTACATGAAATGATTCTGTCCTGGGTGAAAGGAAGAAAGAAGAATTAGCAACTTAGAAGTACAATGAAGTGGACAGAAAAGCTCATTTTTTTTTATCTTTAAAAAGAAAAAAAAATTGGAAGGAACAGAAAAGACCAAAAGGGAGA
>NW_006200600.1:21179-21443 GCF_000334495.1 Tupaia belangeri chinensis
CCTACTTGGATAGCACTGGGCTCTGGTGGGGGAGGAGGGGTGGCCTAGCTGTGGAGCTTCACAGCTGTGTAGCTGAAACAAGAAGGTACAGGACTGCAGAGAAGAACCTGACTGGAAGAATTCTGTCCTGGGTGATTGGAAGATTGAGATATTAGCAACTTAAAAGTACAAAAAAGAGGACAGAAAAGCAGTTTTTATTCTTTTAAAAGAAAAACAAGTTGGGAGGGACAGAAAAGAGCAAGAGCGAGATTCAGATCTTTCCCT
>NW_006200600.1:21462-32485 GCF_000334495.1 Tupaia belangeri chinensis
AGCACTGGTCTCTATTGGGGAGAGAACCTAGCTGGTGGAGATTCACAGCTGTGAAGCAGGACCCAGAAGGTACAGGGCAACAAAGATTGACTGCCTGGATGGATTCTGTTCAGGGTGAGAGGAAGAAAGGGAAATTAGTAACTTAAATGCACAATGAAGGGGACAGAAAAGCTGTTTTTATTTTTTCTTAAAGAACAAAAAAAAAGTTTGAAAGGACATGAAAGAGGAAGAGGGAGATGCTAATCTTTCCCAACCTGGCTAGCACTGGGCTCTGTGGTTGGGGCGTGGCCTAGGAGGGGGAGCTCCACAGCTGTGAAGCTGGACACAGGAGATACTGGATAGCAGAAATGAAACTGCCTGGATGGATTCAGTCCTGGGTTGAGAGGAAGAAAGTGAAATTAGTAACTTAAAAGCATAAGAAAGGGGAAAGAAAATATATATATTTTTTTGCTTAAAAAAACATTTTTGGAAGGGACAGAAAAGAGACAGAGGGTGTTGCAGATCTTGCCCTACCTAGCTAGCACAGGGCTCTGTGGGAGGGGGTGGCCTAGCTGGGAGAGCTTTATAGTTGTGAAGCTGGACCCAGAAGGTACAGTACAGCAAGATGGACCTTCCTGAATGGATTCCATCCTGGGTGAGATGAGGAAAGAGAAATAAATTAGCAACTTAAAAGCACAAGGAAGGGAAAAAAAAAAGCACAAGGAAGGGGACAAAAAAAGCTGTTTATTTTAAAAGATGAGAGAGAAAAAAATATTGAAAGGGACAAAAAAAAAAAAAAAAAAAACTATTTGAAATGATTCTGTCCTGGGTGAGAGGAAGAAAGGGGAATTAGCAACTTAGAAGTACAAAGATGTGGACAGAAAAACTGTTTGTTTTTTTTTTTTCTCTAAAAATAGAAAGAAAAAGTTGGAAGGGACAGAAAAGACCAGAAGGGAATTGTGGATATTTCCCTACCTGGCTAGCACTGGGCTCTGGGTGGGGAGTTGTCTAGCTTTGGAAACTTTACAGCTGTGTAGCGGGACCCAGAAGGTACAGGACTGCAGAGACAAATCTGACTGGATGGGTTCTGTCCTGGGTGAGAGGAAAAAAGAGAAATTAGCCACTTAAAAGCACAAGAAAAGGACAGAAAAGGGAAGTAGTGTTGTTATATTTTGATCAACTGAACCAGGGAGAAATGTTCACATATTGAAATGTTCACTTTGTAAGCTAAATAATGCGATTGAATGTATTTTAAAAATGTAAATAAATAAATAGATTAAAAAAGAGAGAGAAACAAAAGTTGGAAGGGACAGAAAAGAGAAAGAAGGAGATGCAGGTCTAACTAGCTAGCACTGGGCTCTAGGAGAAGCGATAGCTTATCTGGGGTAGCTTAACATCTGTGAAGCTGGACCAGAAGGTACAGGACAGCAGAGATTGACCTACCTGGATGGATACTGACTTGGGTGAGAGGAAGAAATTGAAATTAGAAACTTAAAAGCACAAGGAAAAAAAGACAGAAAAAAAGCTGTTTTTTTTTTCCCCCCTTAAAAAAGAGAAAAAATTGTTACAAGGGACAGAGAAAAGCAGTAGGGAGATGACGACCTTTCTCTACCTGACCTATATGGGGCTCTGTGTAGGGTGAAGTGACCTAGCTGTTGGAGCTTCACAGACGTGAAGATGGACCCAGAAGTTACATGACAGCAGAGATGGACCTGCCTGGCTAGATTCTGTCCTGGGTGAGAAAAGGAAAAAAAAAATAGCAACTTAAAAGCACAAGAATGGTACAGAAAAGCATGTTTTTTGTTTTGGTTTGGTTTGGTTTTTGTTTTTTATTCTTCAAAAAGAGAAAATGTTGGAGGGGCAGAGAAGAGCAAGAGGGAGATGCAGATCATTCCCTAACTAGCTAGCACTGGGCTCTGTGAGGGGTGGTGGCCTAGCTGGGGGAACTTCACAGCTGTGAAGGTGGACCAAGAAGGTATAGGACACCAGAGATTGATCTGCCTGGGTGGATTCTGTCTTGGGTAAGAAGAAGAAAGGGGAATTAGCAACATAAAAGCACAAGGTAAGGGACAGAGAATCTGTTTTTTGTCTTAATTTTTGTTTTTGTTTTTCTTATAAAAAGAGAAAAAATTGTTGGAAGGGACAGAATAGAGCAAGGGGGAGATGCTGATCTTTATCCACATAGCTAGCACTGAGCTCTGTGTGTATGTGTGTGTGTGGGGGGGTGCCTAGCAGGGGAAGTTTCACATCTGTGAGGCTTGACCCAGAAGGTACAGGATAGCAGAGATGAACTGCCTGGATGGATTCAGTCCTGAGTGAGAGAAAAGAAGAGATATTAGATTAGATATATTTTCCTACCTAGCTAGCAATGGGCTCTGTGGGATGGGGGCTAGCTAGGGGTGCTTCACAGCTGTGAAGCTGGACCCTGAAGGTACAGGACAGCAGAGATGGACCTGCCTGGGTGGATTCTGTCCTGGCTAGTACGGGCTCTGTTGGGGTTGAGGTGGTCTAGCTTGTGGAGCTTCACAGCTGTGAAGTTGGACCCAGATGGTACAGGTCTGCAGAGATTGACCTTCTTGGATGAATTCTGTCCTGGCTAGCACTGTGCTCTGTAGGGGGCATGGCCTCACTGGGGGATCTTCACAGCTATGAAGCTGGACTGAGAAGGTTCAGGACAGCAGAAATGGACCTACCTGAATGGATTCTGTATTGGCTAACACTAGGTTCTGTGGTGTGGAGGTGGCTTAGCTCGGGTAGCTTGACAGCTCTGATTCTGGACCCAGAAGGTACAGGACAGCAGTGATATACCTGCCTGGATGGATTCTGTCCTGGCTAGCACTGGGATCTGTGGGGAGGGGGGAAGGGTATGGCCTAGCTGGGGAAGCTTCACAGTTGTGAAGCTGGATCCAGAAGGTATAGGACAGCAGTGATGGACTTGCCTAGATGGATTCTGTATTGGCTATTACTGGGCTTTTGGGGAAGGGGTGGGTGGCCTAGCTGTGGGAGCTTCACAGTTGTGAAGCTGTACCCAGAAGGTACAGGACAGCAGAGATGGACTTGCTTTGATGGATCTAGCTGTTCCCTCCCCCCAGGTTTCTGGAAAAGAGAAAATGTTGGAGGGGCAGAGAAGAGCAAGAGGGAGATGCAGATCATTCCCTAACTAGCTAGCACTGGGCTCTGTGAGGGGTGGTGGCCTAGCTGGGGGAACTTCACAGCTGTGAAGGTGGACCAAGAAGGTATAGGACACCAGAGATTGATCTGCCTGGGTGGATTCTGTCTTGGGTAAGAAGAAGAAAGGGGAATTAGCAACATAAAAGCACAAGGTAAGGGACAGAGAATCTGTTTTTTGTCTTAATTTTTGTTTTTGTTTTTCTTATAAAAAGAGAAAAAATTGTTGGAAGGGACAGAATAGAGCAAGGGGGAGATGCTGATCTTTTTCCACATAGCTAGCACTGAGCTCTGTGTGTATGTGTGTGTGTGGGGGGGTGCCTAGCAGGGGAAGTTTCACATCTGTGAGGCTTGACCCAGAAGGTACAGGATAGCAGAGATGAACTGCCTGGATGGATTCAGTCCTGAGTGAGAGAAAAGAAGAGATATTAGATTAGATATATTTTCCTACCTAGCTAGCAATGGGCTCTGTGGGATGGGGGCTAGCTAGGGGTGCTTCACAGCTGTGAAGCTGGACCCTGAAGGTACAGGACAGCAGAGATGGACCTGCCTGGGTGGATTCTGTCCTGGCTAGTACGGGCTCTGTTGGGGTTGAGGTGGTCTAGCTTGTGGAGCTTCACAGCTGTGAAGTTGGACCCAGATGGTACAGGTCTGCAGAGATTGACCTTCTTGGATGAATTCTGTCCTGGCTAGCACTGTGCTCTGTAGGGGGCATGGCCTCACTGGGGGATCTTCACAGCTATGAAGCTGGACTGAGAAGGTTCAGGACAGCAGAAATGGACCTACCTGAATGGATTCTGTATTGGCTAACACTAGGTTCTGTGGTGTGGAGGTGGCTTAGCTCGGGTAGCTTGACAGCTCTGATTCTGGACCCAGAAGGTACAGGACAGCAGTGATATACCTGCCTGGATGGATTCTGTCCTGGCTAGCACTGGGATCTGTGGGGAGGGGGGAAGGGTATGGCCTAGCTGGGGAAGCTTCACAGTTGTGAAGCTGGATCCAGAAGGTATAGGACAGCAGTGATGGACTTGCCTAGATGGATTCTGTATTGGCTATTACTGGGCTTTTGGGGAAGGGGTGGGTGGCCTAGCTGTGGGAGCTTCACAGTTGTGAAGCTGTACCCAGAAGGTACAGGACAGCAGAGATGGACTTGCTTTGATGGATCTAGCTGTTCCCTCCCCCCAGGTTTCTGGACAAAGGGCTAAAAGTTAGGAAGACAATGAAGGGCCAGCAAGCATGATATGACCCAGATGCACACAACTGTGTATCGGAACTCCAAAAGTGAACTTCCAACTGATCTTCTTCAGGGGCTGTATCCCTGGTTCTAAACCACACAAGTAGATGGATCATGAAAAGGCAAGGGAGTGGTAGTGAACAGGAAAGGATCAAAGATACAGACCTGTGTAGCAGAACACCAACTGGGAACCTTCCTACCTGCTCTTCAGAGGCTGGCTCAAAAGGATTCTGCTGCACAGGTGTATGGTACTTGAAACAACCACAGAGGGGCACCAGAATAGGAAAAAATTCAAAATCACAGATCTGGGTAGCAGAACACCTATAAGAAGATTCTCAGCCACTCATCTTCAGTTCTGCCTTCTTGGGTATTTTTCCTTAGATATGGGTGTTCCTTAGAAAAGAAATGGAAAGGCACAAAGATGTGAAAGAATCTTAAGGCATAGAAATGTGCAGCAGAATGTAGATGGAAAGATTCTTCAGTGGCTTCCTCCTTGGGTCTTTGATAGGCAGGTAAATGGAACTTGGGAAGAGCCAATGTAGTGGTAGTGGACCACAAAAGGATCCAAAGCTGCATGTGTGGGTAACAGAACACCAACAAGGAGCTTCCAATGCACTTTTCTTCAGCTTCTGCCTTCCTAAGTCTCTGCACTGGAGGTGTGTGGAACTTGGAAAAACAATAAAGAAGCAAGGAGACACAAAGGGACCCAAAGGCACAGACATGATTAGAATAACATCCACAAGCAAATTCTGAGGAGATTTTATTTTGTGGTTGCCTCCTTTGGCCATGCAGGTGGATGGAACTATGAAAGGTATGGAAGGGCAGCAATATATGAAAGATGCAAACGTACAGACATGGGTAGTAGAACACTGACAGGAAGATTCTGATGCACTGTTTTTAAACTGTTGCATCCCTGAGTCACTGCCATGCATATGGATTGAACTTTGAAAGGCAGTGGAAGGCAGTGAGACATAAAAGAACCAAAAGCCAAAGACTGAGGTAGCAGAACATAAACAGGGAGTTTCTCAGCTGCTCTTCTTCAGTGGCTGCCTTCCTGGGTCCCTGTCTCACAGGTTGAGTGAACTTAGAAAGGGAATGGAGAGGTAGCAAGACATAAAATGACCCAAAGGCACAGACCTGGGCATCAGAACTCTCACGGGGAGAATATCAGCTACTCTTCTTCAGTGGCTGCCTACCTGGGCCTCTGGGAAAGTGGCTTGACTCTGGAAAGTCAATAGAGAACTGGAGAGACATGAAGGAAACAAAAGCACAGACCTGAGTAGCAGAACACTTTGGAGGAACACTCAGTCACACTCAACACTGACAGGACACCGGGATCACCCAAACCGCGGACGGGGGGCTTCCTAGCCACTGTTATTCAGTGGCTACCTCCCTGGGTCTCTGCTGTGCAGGTTGATAAATCTTGAAAAGGCAATCCAGGTGCAGTGAGACATGAAATGATACAGAAGAATACTGATGGGGAGCTTTCCAGGCACTCTTCTCCGCTGACTCCCTGGGTCTCTTCTGAGAAGGAGGATTGAACTTGGAAAGGCAATAGAGGGACACTAGGACATATAAATACCCTAAGCCATAGAGCAGAACATTGATGAAGAACTTCCCATCCCCTCTCTTCAACAGGTTCCTCTCTGAGTCTCTACCATACAGGTGAATAAAACTTGAAAAGGCAATGTGTGGGTAAAGGACCATAAAGGATCCAAAGACACAGATCTGAGTAGCAGAACACCAACAGGGAGCTTCCCAGGAACTGTTCTTCAATGACTGCCTCTCTGGATCTCTATCACAAAGGTTGATGAAAATTGGAAAGGCAATGTAGGGCACTAGGACATAAAAGGATCCAAAAGCACAGACCTGGGTAGCAGAAAATCATCAGGGAGATTCCCATTTCTTTTTCTTTAGCTATGCATTTACAAGTCTCTGCTACAAAGATGGATGCAACCAGGAAAGGCAATAGAGGGGCATCAGGATACAAAAGCATACAAAGGCAAATCTTTGTTAGCAGAACATCAGTAATAAACTTTTCAGCAGCTGTTTTTCAGTACCTGCCACCCTAGGGCTCTGCCATGTAGGTAGATAAAACTTGGAAACTCAATGGAGGGGCAGCAGAGTAAGAATGGATGCCAAAGCACAGACCTGGTTAGCAGAACACTAACAGGGAGATTTCCATCTTCTTTTCTTCTGTGACTGCTTGTCTGAGTCTCTCTATGCAGTTAGATGGAATGCAAATAGGCAGTGGAGGGGCAGCATGACATGAAAAAATTCAAAGATGGGATGATTCTCACCCATTCTTTGGTAGTTACTGCCTCCTTGGGTCTCTGGACACAGGTGGATGGAGCACATGTGCCACAAGAGTAGCCATGGGACATAAAAGTTTTCAAAAACAGAGACCTGCATAGCAGAGTACAGACACTGAGCTTTCTAGCTGCTCTTGTTTGATGACTGCTTCTCTGGGGCTCTGCCACACGGGTAGATGCAGCTTTAAAAGTTAATAGAGGTGGGGACCAGCAGTTAGCATAATGGCTATGTCGCTGGACTCCCATGTAGTTGACCGCAGTTCGTGTCCTGGACCTGGTGGCTTAAAACTCACGCCGGGCGCGTGTGCGTGTGTGCCCAAGATCCTGAGAGGAGAACAGAGGAGAAGAGATTGCAGCGTGGCCATCCCCCCGGAGGGTGATTTCTCGCTTTCTATCTCTCTGTCTCTCTCTATTTGTCTGGCGAGCGCATGCGCCCTATAGCAAAAACCTCTCCAAAAAAAAAAAGAAGAAAAGAAAAAATAGTTAATAGGGGTGCATGGAACATGGAATGATCCATAGGCACAAATCCTGGGAGCAAAACATCAACAGGTAGCTTCTCTGCCACTCTTCTTCAACAGCCACTTCCCTGGGTCTCTGCCACACAGGTGGATGTAATGGGGGGGGGGGGCAAGTAGGAGCCCACAAAAGGATCCAAAGGCACAGACATAAGAAGCAGAACAATGCTGGGAGCTTACCACCCACTCTTCTTCAGCTGCTGGCTCTCTGGGTGCCACATCCTGTGCAACCAGAATGTAGGACCCATGGAAATGTGAATGAGATAAAACACACAAGACAAATGATATTTAACAGATAGGTCAGGGGCTCACAGTCTCAGAGTAGTGTGACCCAGACTGGTTGATTTTCTGTATATTTATTGAGGAAGAAGGCAACAGCGGGTACCAGTAAGGATTTGCTAAACTTTTACAGCTATTGAGATAGTAATTAGACTGTGAGACATGTTTAGGGAACATGTCAAACTCTTGAATCAGCCAATGTGATCACAAGTTCCTGTTTTCAGGACAGAGTGAGCAGTCTTGGGTTTTCTCACTATGGTATGTACACATTAACCTTCTCAAGGTCCAACCACTCTGCAACATGTCTCCTTTTTTATTTTTGCAAAAGCAAAATGAATGAAACTAGGCCTGAAGAGGAGGCTCAACTTTTTCAGCAGATGACTGAAATTCAATAATAAATGATAAAAAAGAATTAATACCAATGAAAAAAGAATTTCAAAATTTTGTAAATAACTTTTTTTTTTTTTTTTTAGGTGAGATTGGATAAAGTTTCAGATAGAGCTGGTGAAAAATTGTGGGAAATGAAAGTAATCAATTTTTTTTTTATTGCTTTCCAGAGCCAAATATTGTAATCGGCAAATATCAAAGGAAGAATTGGTCCACTAGTTTCCAAGTAAATGCTCTCAGATTTCTTGCCAGGAGATATTTCTTGAATTGAACATAAGAGAGGTCTTCCAAAACCTTGTGCTGTTATAATGACACTGAAGCATAAACTCACAAATGAGCTCATCGACTGTAGGGTCCAGAGAACTGAACTCTTTGTTTTTGTTTTTGTTTTGTTTTTTAGAATTATTTAATTTAATTAATTTATTTTTTAAAAACTTGACCAGAGAGGGATAGAGCAAGAAAGACAGAAAGAGAGAAAACAAGTTACCAGGTCTAGTACTTGAACCGTGGTCAGTGATGTGGGAGTCCAGCACCCTCAAGCACCATGACACCTGCCAGTCCCAGAGGACTGAACTCTTAAGCAAGACTAAATCAGTAGCATAGTGCTCAACCCAAGTTTGTAATTGCCACATATGTGAAGAATTTTGAACCATGAAATTAATGAATGCGGCTGTCTAGACTTGTTGAGAGAGGACAACAGCAGTGGTAGTTGCAGTGGCAATTAGGCCAATAATTCCATGATGAAAGCTATTAGCAGTCCCATTAATCACTTCATCTGGTGACTAAGTGTTTTGACTATTTCCAAAATGAGATTTTTCAATAGCTAATGCCACCTAGGTTTCTGGAAGGTTGACAGGGACTCAGGCAAATGATGGTTGATATACAGTAAGAGTGGAATTAGTGAAATTGGTATGGGTGAGACAATGAAACAATTTACATTGGAAGCAGTTACTATGGAAAAGCCCATCCTTGTAGATTACCTGTAAGGTATCTACAACAAAAATATATAGGATATATGTACACACATGAATATAACTGGTTACATTAGGTTGAAATGTTAGTGAGGTATGATTGTCAGACCAAAGTTAGTAAGTAGCAACATTCCAAAGCGTATCCTGTAAAGGATATTTGTGAGAGATCAATGACCCAGAGAGGCCATGTCCACACCAATAAATGTTGCAGTTTGTAAAAGTAATGTCTCCAGTTTCAACAGCAATTTTCAATATGCCAATATTGTCAGTGCTGAAGTAGGGTATGATTAACTTCTCTGGCTTCAACAAGAACCCTAATCTAAAACGTTATAATTTTGTAATTCAATAGATGGAGCCTGTTTTACTCTGCAAATTGTCTAGTGGAAGCTCTGAGGATCCACAGAATATCCTGAGGGGAAGCCACTGGCAGGGACTGTGGAAAGTAGAAAAGAAACTATTAGTAAAATTAATATGCTGAAAACTTCCTAATTTGAACTCTTTCTGGAAAGAGTTCAAAGTGTACCTATACCTGTGTAGAGAGAGGCAAACAATTAGGGGGAAATTATTTTATGTAAAGCAGATAGATGGGACTCTGGAAATTCCCTGAAAAGAATAATGAATTCCTTCACAGAGTTCCTCAGGGGCCCCCAAAAGCCATGGGTCCTGGTAAATATATGTCATTAAAAAGCAGTAAAAAGGGAACTTTTCCCCAAGTAAAAGGGTGATGTAAAGGTGGTTGAGCGATATGTGCCAAATCGTTCTCTTCAGAGACTAAGGGGATACTTATAGAGACTGTGATCATAGAAAGCATGGCAAGAAAAGGATGTTTGAGTGTGTTTCCCTTTCTTGTCATTTTTATAAGCTCCTGTACCTGGTTTCATATGTTCTTTATGGAACTCCAAGTAAATGGGGGAGTACATACTTGTTAGAGTCTTTTCCATGGAAAGCAATTTTGAAACTGCGAACAACAAAACTGAAAGCAGTGATAACAGACAAATTTAGTTGTTACTGTATATTGCATTTAAAGATAATTATCTGACTTATGACTGATGACATTACATTAGTACTATTAGTTTTAGAACATTTATTAATATTCAAGTTCATTGATTTTTGCAACTCTTTCTTAGAATCTTTCAACATAACTCAAACCTTTAATTACACACTTTAGACAATTTAGTTTTAGTTCCATTTTTTTCTTTTCTTAAAATTTTATTTTAATTTAATGACATTTATCTTTACAGTGTACAACATTGCTTTTCCTAGCACAAATACCATGCATATCAGTCAAGATAAAGACATTATTATATACATTATCATAAACAAATAATTCTCCATGTTTTTTGTCAGTTAAATGTATTTTTCCCCTGTTCCCCTTCCTCCCTCCATTACTTATCCCCATATTACCCCTATTCTTTCTTTCTCTAGTATCTACCATTGCCTTCCTGATTCTATACCTTCCAAACTTTCAGTTTCTGCTATACAGTGCAGACAAATGGTATATACTGAGTGAGGACCTACAAATTATGTCTTTCATAGTCTGCCTTGCTTCACTTAGCATTAAGTCTTCATATTCATTCACTTTGTGTCAAATGTCAGGTTCTCATGGAGTACATATGCCACATTTTTTCAATCCAATCATATCTTTTTGGACATTTGGTTTTATTCCATGTCCTAGCAGTTGTAAATAACACTGTAATAAACATGGATGTGCAAGTGATTTTTCACCTGAGGATTTTTCTATCCTTTTGGTAAATACTTAAGAGTAGAATTACTAGGTCATATGGAAGATCTATTTGTAGGTTTCTGAGGAATCTCCATATCATTTTCAAAGTGGCTGTACTAACTTGCATTCCCACCAAGTGTAGGAGAGTTCCCTTGTCACCAAAGCCTTTTCAGCACCTTTATATATTTTTTTTATTTAATTTTATTATTATTATTACTATTTACATTTTTTCACATTTTATTGATTCACAAAATACCTTAAACTAAAACTATGGACAAAGCTAGAATGTAGTTACAAGTGCACTGTAATTTTCTTCTGATAATTTGTAGTAATTCCCTGAGCATTGTGACATCATACAAAATGTGATTTCCCATCCAAAATATACTGCATAGTGGCTTAATCATACATGTTATCATCATTTATTTTCCATTCTAGTTTCATATATAGTTATATAT
>NW_006200600.1:32520-48084 GCF_000334495.1 Tupaia belangeri chinensis
GCATTATATTATATTATCTACAAATAGCTATAATTTCACTTCTTCTTTTACTATTTGGATGCATTTATTTTAAAATCTTCAATTTCATTGGATAAAACTTCCAGTACTATATCGAAAGAAGTGGAGAAAGTGGACAACCTTGTCTTATTGCAATTTTTTATTTATTTTTATTTCAATTTATTTTATACATTCAATCATGTTATTTAGCTTGGAAAGTGAATATTTCAACATGTGTACATTTCTCACCAGTCCAGTTGACAATATGATAAATTTATCTTCAACAGATAATAACCCATTTCTTTGTTCCATAAATGCTTTGCCTCTCTATTTTTCTCCTTAATGTCCTTCCTCAAATTCTACTTCTTCACCCACCCTCTTCTCACACTGATTCTGGTATTCACAAACATTTACTCTGCTTCTATCTCCTTAAGTCATTCAGTTTCAGTCAGAGGGTATGGACACTCAGTATATATTAAATGGAGACATAGGATGTCTCTACTTCATAGTTTGGCTTGCTTCACTCAGCAGTAAATTTTCCATATTCATCCACTTTCTGTCAAAAGCCAGGGTCTTTTTATTTTCTTATAGCTGAGTAGTATTCTATAGAGTGTATGTGCCAAATTTTTAAAGTATATTCATTTGTTCATGGGAATTAGGGTTTGTTCCATGTCTTAGCAATTGTAAATAGTGCTACAATAAACATTGATGTGGAAGCACTTTTCCAATTAAGAATTCTTCTGTCTTTTGGGTAGATAACAAGGAGTGGTATTTCTGAATCGTATGGTAGTTCTGTTTGTAGAGTTTTGAGGAATCTCCAAATCATTTTCCAGAGTGGCTGGACCAATTTACCTTCCCACCAGCAGAGTAAGAGAGATCACCTTTTACCACACCCCCACCAGCACTTATAATTTTCTGTTTTTATTCATCTTAGTCATTCTGACTAGGGTTAGGTGGTACCTCATTGTAGTTTTGATCTGCAACTCCCTTTCAAGAAGGGATGTTGAGTATATTTCCATAAGCATTTTGGCTATTTGTATGTAATCCTTAGAGAGTGGTCTTTTCAACTCATTCTCCCATCTTTTAATAGGGTTGGTAGTCTTTTTCTAGGACAGCTACTTGAGTTTCTTGTGTATTCTGGTTATCAGTCCGTACTAACACGTAGTTTACAAAAATATTTTCCCATTCTGAGGGTTGTTGTTTCACACTAATTACAGTGTTTTATGGCATGCAGAAAACTCTTAATCTGATGTAATCTCACTTGTCTATTTTAGGGATTATTGACTGTGCTTTGCTTATCTTATTTAAGAAGCCTTTGCCTGACCCAATGTCTCCTAGTGTTTCCCCTGTGTTTTCCAGCAGTAGTTTTATAGTTTAAGGTCTTAGGTTTAGATCTTTGATCCACTTTGAGTTTATTTTTGTCCATGCTGAGAGGTAGGGGTTCAGGTTCATCTTGCAGCAGGTGGATATCCCATTTTATCAGCACCATTTGCTAAAGAGATTTTTCTTTTCCAACTGGATTGATTGGTACATTTTGGCAAAAATCAGTTTGCTCTATGTTTAGGAGTTTATTTCTGGGACTCTATTCTGTTCCTTGATCCACCTGTCTGTTTTTGTGCCAATACCATGCTGCTTTGATTATTACAGCTTTGTAGTATATTTTTGGGATAGGAAGTGAGATACCTCCCATTTCACTATCCTTGGGCAGGATTTCTTTGCCAATACAAGGTCTTTTGTGATTACAGATGAATTTTATGATTGTCTTTCTAGATCTGTGAAGAATGTCTCTGGCACTTTGAAATGGATTGTGTTAAATATGTAGATTGATTTGTGTAGAATTGCATTTTGATTAAATTCATTCTTCCAATCCAAGAAAATGGGATATCCTTCCACTTGTTTGTATAATTTTCAATTTTTTAATTAGCTTTACTTGTGGAGGTCTTTAACCACTTTGGTCAGATATATTCCTAGGTATCTTATACTTTTTGTGGCTATGGTAAATGGAATTATTTTTTTCAGTTCTGTCTCAGTCTGCCTGCTGTTTGTATACAGAAATGCTTAGATTTTAGTATGTTGATTTTGAATCCTGCAACTTTACTGTATTCATGTATTACTGCCAGGAATTTTTTCATGGATACCATTAGGTCTTCTATGTATACCATCATATTATCTGCAAATAGAGAGTTTCACCTCTTCTTTTCCTATTTTAATTACTTTAATTTTTTTTCAATTTTATGATTGCATTGTCGAGGACTTCCAGTACTGTAGTGAAAAAGAGTGGAGAAAATGGGCATCCTTGTATTATATCCATTTTTAATAGAAAAGCTTTCAGCTTTTCTCCATTTAGAATGATATTCACTATGGGGTTTTGATACATAGCTTTTATTGTGATGAGAAATGACCTTTCTGTGGCAATTTTACTGAGAGTCTTGATCATGAATGGATGTTGTATCTTATAAAATGTTTTTTATGCATCAATTGAAATGATCACATGGTGTTTATCTTTTGTCCTGTTGATATGGTGTATTATATTTATGGTTTTGCAAACATTTAACCAATCTTGCATTCCTGGATTAAAGCCTACCTGATTGTAATGTATAGCCTTTTTCATAAGTGGTTGAATATGATTTGCTTGTATTTTGTTGAGAATCTTTGCATCTATATTTATCAGAAATAATGATCTATAGTTTTCCTTCCTTGTCCTGTCCTTATCTGCTTTAAAGATAAGAGTGATGGAGGCTTCATAGAATGAATTAGGAAGAGATTCATATTTTTGGCTCTTTAGAAATAACTTGAGTAGAATGGGGGTTAACTTTCTGAAAAGTTTTGTAGAATTCATTGGTGAAGCCATCAGGACCAGGGCTTTTCTTTTTTGGGAGGTTATTTATTACTGATTCAATTTCTTGGTTTGTTATAGGCCTATTCAGACTTTCTATATCCTCCTTACTCAATCTTGGCAGATTGATTATATGTGTCCAGGAATTTGTCAACCTCATTCAGATTTTCTTGTTTCTTGGCATATAGTTGTTCATGGTATCCTCTAAAGATGTTGTGTATTTCTACTTTATCTGGTATTATATTGCCTGTTTCATTGCAGATTCGATTTACCTGGTTCCTTTCTCTTGTCTTTTCAATAAATTTTGCTAGTGTTGTATCAATTTTGTTTATATTTTCAAAGAACCAGCTTTTACTTTCATTTATTTTCTGTATAGTTAGTTTATTTTTTTCCACTTATTTCTGCTCAGGTCTTTATTATTTCCTTTCTCCTGGAGTTTCTTGAATTTCTTTGCTTTTACTTTTCCAGTTCTCAGAGGCATGATGTTAGATAATCCATTTTCCTTCTTTCTTTCTTCTTATGTGCACTCATCGCTATGAACTTCCCTCTTATGACTGCTTTTGCAGTGTCCCAAAGATTATGGAAACCCATGGCCTCATTGTCATTGACTTCCATAAATCTTTTTTTTTTAATTAAAATTTTTTTTTTGAAGAGGTTTTTGCTATAGGGCGTGTGCACTCGCCAGACAGACAGAGAGAGACATAGAGTCAGAAAGCAAGAAATCACCCCCCGGGGGGATGGTCACACCGCAATCCCTTCTCCTCCATTCTCCTCTTGGGATCTTGGGCATGCACGCACACACACCCAGTGTGAGTTTTAAGCCACCGAGTCCGGGACACGAACTACAGTCGACTACGTGGGAGTCCAGTGACATAGCCATTACGTTAACTGCTGGTTCCCCAGAAATCTTTTGATTTCAGTCTATTTCTTCAATAGTTGCGAAGTAATTCAGGAGTAGGTTGTTTAGCTACCACGTATTTGGGTATTTTTGAGGATTTCTCTTGAAATTAAAGTCAAGGTTAATTCCATTACTGTCGGATAAGATACTGGATATAGTTTCAATGTCTTTGAATCTGTAGAGGCTTGCCTTGTGCCCTATCATGTGGTCAATCTTAGAAAAGTTTCCTTGTAGTGGTGAGAAAAAAGTGTAGCTCATGGTTTTTTAGTGGAGTTTTATAGATTTCTGTTATGTCCTTTTGATTTATGGTATCAGTTAGATTCTTTATCTTTTAAATTATTTTTTTGCTAGATTATTTGTCCAGAGGAGATAGTGGGGTGTTGAGGTCTCCAACTATTAGAGTGCTACAGTCAATCTCTCCTTTTAGATCTAACAGTCTTTCCTTCATGCATTTATGTTCTCCTGTGTTAGGTGCATAAATATTTATAAGCAATATATCTTCTTGATGGATTAACATTTTTACTACAATATAGCACCCTTCTCTGTCTCTTCAAATTGTTTTTGTTTTAAAGGCTATTTTGTCAGAAATTAGTATCGCGACTCTAGCTCTTTTTTTGTTCCCATTTGCATGGAATACTTTCTCCATCCCTTCACTTTTAGTCTATGTATGTCTTTATCTATGAGATGCATTTCTCATAAGCAACAGATAGAGGTTTTTTTTTTTCCATTCTGCCAGTCTCTGTCTCTTCATTGAAGAATTTAATTCATTAACATTCAATTATATTATTGATATTTCCAGACTTGTCTCTACATTTAAGTTTGTCATTGTCTTGGTTGTCTTTTATTTCTTTATTTTTGATTGTTCATTCTTTCCTTTTCTTGGAACAGTACTCTCTTCAGAGTTTCTTGAAGAGCTTGTCTGGTGTTGGCAATTTTTTTTCATATTTTCTTTGTCTGAGAAGATTTTAATCTTTTTTTCCCCATATGATGGATAATTTTGCAAAATATAATAATCTTGTTTGAAATTGTTTCTCTCTTAACGCTTTCAATATGTCTTCCTATTCTTCCCTTGTTTACATTGTTTCCATTGAAAGGTCCATTGTTAGCTTGATGGAATGACCTATGTTTTTATTTTTTTAGATTTTCTTTTTTTTATTTCTTTTTTAAAATTATTATTCATACATTAAATTGCTACACATCATTCATTTTGTGAAGAGACTTTACCCAATACGATGTATACCTCAGTCCAGCCCAGTTGAGACTATTATACACGTCCTCATCAACAGATGAAAATCCTTATCTGTGTCTCACAAGTATCTTATCCCCTCCATTTTTCCCTCATACATCCTTTCCTATGTTCTTCCCCTCCCATACTTTCTTTCCACTTTGTCTCTAGTGTCCCTTACAATTTTTAATGCTTTTATATTCTTCTATCTTTCGGTCTCTACCACAGAGTGCAGACATTCAGTATGCATTATGTAGAAACATACATTATATCTTCTTTCATAGCCTGACTTGCTTCACTCAGCAACAAATCTTCCATATTTGTCCACTTTCTATCAAATTCCAAGGCCTTGTTCTGTTTTTTTTTTTTTGGCTGAATAGTATTCCATGGAGTATATGTGCCATAATTTTCAATCCATTTATCTGTTTGTGGACATTTGGGTTGGTTCCATGTCTTAGCCATCATGAATAAGGCTACATTAAAAATAGTTGTGCAAGCACTTTTCCAACTGAGTGCTCTCCTGTCCTTTGGGTAGATTCCCAGGAATGGAATTGCTGGATAATATGGTAGCTCTATTTGAATGTCTTTGAGGAACCTCCATATTGTTCTCCACAGTAGCTGGACCAATTTACATTCCCACCAATGGTGTAGGAGTGTCCCTCTTTCACCACATCCTCTCCAGCACTTATCATTATTATTATTTTTTAATCTTCTCCATTATGACTGGGGTTAGGTGGTATCTGATTATGGTTTTGATATGCATCTCCCTTACAATGAGAAATGTTGAGCATTTCTTCATATGCTTTTTGGTTGTTCATATGTCTTCCTTAGAGATTGTTTATTCAGCTCATTTCCCCATCTTTTAAGTGGGTTAATCTTTTTCTTCTGGGTAAGTCGCTTGAGTTCCCTGTGTATTCTGGTTATCAATCCCTTATTTGAGTCACAGTTAACAAAAATTATCTCCCATTCTGACGTTTTCCAATTCACACTAATTATGGTGTCCTTTGCTGTGCAGAAACTCCTTAATCTGATGGCATCTCACCTGTATATTTTGGAGATTATTGCCTGTGCTTTGGGGGTCTTGCGTAAGAAGTCTTTGCCTACCCCAATGTCTCCGAGTTTCTCTAGTGTTTTCCACCAGTAGTTTTATAGTTTTCAGTCTTAGTTTTAGATCTTTGATCCACTTTGAGTTGATTTTTGTTCATGGTGACGGATAGGTCACTTGTCGTTTCTCTCTTGCCAGTTTTAGTCTCTTGTCTTTATCTTTGGTCTTGGCTAGTCTGACTAAGATGTCCCTTGGGGAAGATCTTGTGTTGATTCTATTTGGGGTCCTTTGTATTTCTTGAGTCTGGATGTTCGACTGCTTCTCTAGATTTGGGCAGTTTTCCTCTGGGATTTCATGGAATAGATTTTCCATGTCTTTATTAGTTTCTTCATTTTCTGGGATAGCAATTATTCAGATGTTTGGACATTTAATGGAATCTAGTATTTCTCGCATATTATCCTGGTGTTTTCTTTTCTTTTTTTTTCTTTTCTTTTCTTTTCTCTTTTTTCTTTTCTTTTTTTTGGGGGCGGAGGATTTTGCCATAGGGTGCATGTGCTTGCCAGAGAGACAGAGAGAGACAGAGAGAGAACGGGAGAAAGTGAGAAATCACCCCCCAGGGGGGATGGCCATGTCACAATCCCTTCTCCTCCATTTTCCTCTCGGGATCTTGGGCACACACACACATGCGCTCGGTGTGAGTTTTAAGCCACCGAGTCCGGGATATGAACCATGGTTGACTACATGGGAGTCCAGCGACATAGCCATTATGCTAACTGCTGGTCCCCTGGTGTTTTCTTTTTTGTTGTTGTTGTCATTTTCTCTATTTTTTGGTGTTTTTTCTAGGTTGGAATTTTTACCTTCTATCTCAGAGATTCAATTTTTAGCAAGGTCTAGTTGACTTTTAATACTTTTGAGAATTTTTTGATTCCTGTGTTACAGACTTTTAATAGTTCCATCTGATTCTTTCTTAGCACGTCCATTTCTTCTTTCATAGTGTGGAAGGACTTCCTAATCTCCTGTAGTTTGTTGTCTCTTTTCTGTTCCAGCTTATAGAGTTTTGTAACTATTAATATTCTAAATTCTTTTTTTTTTTGGCATTTTGGTAACTTTCTCTGTGTTTTTGTTTTTGTTCTTGTTTGTTTGTTTATTTGTTTGTTTGCTTTGAGATGGAGGGAAGTTATTGTGTTCTTTTGATGGAGACATATTTCTTGGTTTATTCAGACCTCAGGCTCTTCTACTTCTAGCCATTGAGAGATGTATTCACTTTTGGATACCTATTAGGAGAATGTTTCTTTGACTGGGAATAAGTGTGTTTCCCTTTTGCTGTGGGCTGATGTGTGCTGAAGTCTCTCTTCTGCTGTGTTTAGGAATGTGGTCCCTCAGGAGGAGCCTCTTACTCAGGTGTCTGAGGAGCAGTATCTTCTTTTCCACAGATGATTTAATTAAAGGGAGGATCCCTGGGAACCTCACAATGCTAGGGTATTTGAGATTTGATAACTGCAATTCTAGACCTGTCTGGTCCCTCTGGGAGGGTGGAGGATGAGGAAGAGATGACAATATAAGAAGGAAGAAAAGATTATGAAGGAGAATGAAGAAAAATTTATGTGCCATTTGGTAGCATGACACATGATTTTACCAGGGGTTTGGGTATGGAACTGGGGCTCTACTGGAGAGCTGAGGCCTGTTCTGTGGGATAAGGAGGAGTAGCAAATAAACAGAAGAAAGAAAAAGAGAAAAAAAACTGCATACCTTCCTGAGAGGGGTGTCTGTGGGTTTGGGAGAGCTGGAGTTGGGGCTGTGGCCAGAGATTGGCCCTGCCTCATGATTCCTTGCAGTGGAGGGGTCTGGGGATAGAACTGGGGCTCTGCTGGAAAGCTAAGGTCTGTTCTTCCTGAGAGAGATGTCTCTGGGGTTGCGAGAGCTGAAGCTGGGACTATTGCCAGAGACTGGCCTTGCCTCAGGATCTTTTACTGGCCAGGGATCTGGGGTGTTGCAGTTTTTAGTGGAAAACCTTTCAGCTTTTCCTCATTTATTATGAGGTTAGGCATGGGTTTTTTATAGATGGCTTTTATTGTGTTAGAAAATGTTCTTTCTATACTGATTTTGCTGGGTATTAATCATGAGGAGATGTATTTTTTTCAGATGCTTTTTCTACATCTATTGATATGATCATATAGTTTTTAATCTATCGTTTTGTTAATGTGATATATTACATTTATTGTTTTGTGCATTTTTTTTTCTTTTTAGAGAGTGATTTTTGCTATAGGGTTCATGTACTCACCAGAGAGACAGAGAAATAGAAAACAAGAAATTATCTCCCAGAGGGAGTGACCATGCCACAGTTCCTTCTTCTCCGCTCTCCTCTTGGATTATGGGTACACATGCACACATGCCTCCCCCCATGAGTTTTAAGCTGCTGGGTCCAGGACTTGAACAGTTGTTGACTGTGTGGAAGTCCAACAATGTAGCTATTATGCCATCTGCTGGTTCCTTGTTCTGTGCCTTTTGAAATATCCTTGTACCCCTGGAAAAAATCTACTTGGTCATGGTGTATAATCTTTTTAATGTTGAATATAATTTTCTAGTATTGTTTTGAGAATTTTTGCATTCATATTCATCAGAGATATGAACCTAAAATTTTCTCTTTTTTGTCATGTCCCTGTCTGGTTTTGAAATTAGGATGATGGAGTCTTCATATAATTAATTTTAGAGAGTTTCTTCCTTTTGAATGTTGAAAAATGATTTAGTGCTTTGGAGATTTTGTAGAATTCAGAAGTAAAACCATCAGAACCTGGGCTCTTCCTCCTGGGGAGACTATTTATTACTTACTCAAAATCATTGCTTGTTATGAGTCCATTCAGATTTTCTATTTCTTCCTGGTCCAGTCTTAGTAAGTTATACATGTCCAGAAATTTTTCCATTTCATCCAGGTTTTTTGTTTGTTTGTTTGTTTGTTTGTTGGCATATAGTCGCTCATAATACTCTCTGATGTTACAGTGTATTACTGTTATATCCATTGTAATTATATCTGTTTCCTTGCTGATTTGATTTATTTGGTTCCTTTCTCTGTTCTTGACTAATCTAGATAATGGTGTGTCAGTTGTGTTTATCTTCTCAAAGAAACATCTTTTGGTTTCATTGATTTTCTATATAGGTCTTTTATTTCCTATTTCAATTATTTATGCTCAAATCTTTGTATTCTTCCTTTTCTCTTGGAAGTTTTTTTTTTCAATTTTTAATTTTTTATTATTGTCTTTCCAGTTCACTGACTTGTGTCATTAAGCTGCTTATTTGACACCTTTCAGCTTTTTTTTTTTTTTGGTTGGTACTAATTGCTATGAACTTGAACTTCCGTCTTATGACTTTTTGGTGTGCCCCATAGGTCTTAAACACGTTTTTGCTTGGTATCATTGGTTTCTATAGACTTTTTTATTTCAATCTTAATTCTTTCTGTAATTGTAAAGTCATTCAGCAGTATGTTGTTTAGTTTCCATGTGTTTGTGAATTTTCGAGGGCTATTTCTGTAGTTGATTTCAAATTTTATTCTGTCATGGTCAGAAAAGATACTAGATATAGTTTCTATATCTTTGTTTTTTTTTCTTTTATTCCTTGTATTTATTTTTACATATCAAAAAATTTTTGCTCATACTCCATAGTTCTTGACAGTTAAAAAATATCTTTCAAAATTTCAAAATACTATACTCGTGCTTCTGTTTCCAGTAACTCATGTTTCTCTTTATTCCTGTCTGTCTGGAAAGATGGCATCCCACAAGGAAGGCACTGGCTTCACTGCTACTTCTTTGAGCTCCACCACTGATGCAGTAGGAAAAGGCAAAGGCAAAAGCAAAGGCAGTTCTGGAGATTCAGCAGTGAAACAAGTGCAGATAGATTGCCTGGTGATATTAATGTAAAGCAAACATTATCAAGAAGAAGAACAAGGAAATGAAGTTGTTCAAAGGGTACTTTTGGGTCTGGTTGTAGAAGATTCACTGCTACTTCTTTGAGCTCCACCACTGATGCAGTAGGAAAAGGCAAAGGCAAAAGCAAAGGCAGTTCTGGAGATTCAGCAGTGAAACAAGTGCAGATAGATTGCCTGGTGATATTAATGTAAAGCAAACATTATCAAGAAGAAGAACAAGGAAATGAAGTTGTTCAAAGGGTACTTTTGGGTCTGGTTGTAGAAGATCAACTTGAAATTACCAACTGCTTTCCATTTCCCCAACATATATAAGATGATGCTGACTTTGATGATCAGATGGAGATGATGCGGAGCCTTCACCACATCAACATCAATCATATCCACATGGGCTTGTACCAGTCCATGTACTATGGCTCCTTTGTCACTCAGGCACTCCTGGACTCCTCATACAGTTACCAATATGCCATTGAGGAATCTTCCATTCTCATTTACAATCCCATAAAAACTGCCCAAGGATCTCTCTCACAAAAGGCATACAGACTGGCTCCTAAACTGATGGAAGTTTATAAAGAGGATTTTTTCCCAAAAAGTGTTGAAAAAGGCAAATATCACCTTTGAAAACATGTTTAAGAAGTGTCAACTGTAACTAAAAATTGACTTCTGATTAGCGTTCTAATGTGGGAGCTCGAGAAGCCAGCTCTAGCAGATAAATATGAATTGCTCAGTCTTGCTAGCAGCAATCATTTAGGGAAGAATCTTTAGTTGTTAATGGACAGAGTGAATGAAATGAACCAAGGTATAGTTAAATAAAGCACACACATGAGGAATATTAGTAAACAGCAGCAGCAGAGACATCAACATGTAGGGATATGCTTAGAGAGAGACCCTGAGGTGTGGGGACATGCTCTGAGCAAACACTGCCTGTCCTTTTGGGCTTTGGCAGAACCTTGTAACTTGCCCTTTCCTTGACCCTCACTGCGGACAGAGCGAAAGGTGGAAATTGCTAGGGGCATTCCAACAGACACATCTGATGGAAGTCAAAAAGGAAGTCTTGACCCCAATTAGCAAAGTCCAATCCCTGCTCTGCATCTGTAAGATTCTTTAGCCTTCTCTGGGCATGGTGATGCACTCCTTATGGAGAAGTTCTTCAGCCTTCTTCACCACACCTACAGCTCGACTTCTCTGCATTAAAAAAGAAGATAATAGGACTTTATCTTGATGAAATTATCACCAAGGGATACACCTGTCCCAGTATGACTAAGCCTTTATAGATTTGTTATCTGCTTCTTATTGTCTGTAACCTAGCAATGAATCTATGAAGTGTCATAAAATATACATGTGTAGTGACTCCTTGTATTATAAATAAAGATACCCAGTTTGTCTGGGTAGCTCAAGCAGTGGCTCAAGTGGCAGCACAAGTTGCTTGGGCTACCTAGGCTTAGGCTGCCTGTGTCCACTTCTACTCTGTCTCTTTGTCTTATTCTTTCCAATTCACTGGTCCTCTCAAGATGGAGGGCTTTCTCTTTCTCATCCTCTTTCTCTTCCTCACCAGCAGTCCTCTGATCATGATTCAGCTAGACCCAAGCCCCAGGTTGGATGCCGACATCAGTATCAGCAGCATTGCCAGCAGGAGAATATGCAGCACCAGAGTCAGGGAGAACCTCCGCTCCCTGAGGAGGACTTGTCCAAGCTCTTCAAACCACTCCAGCTCCCTGCCAGGATGGAGTCACTGCTCATCATATAGAGGAGTCCTACCTGGTAGGGCCCCAGGATCTGTTTTGAGCTCTTGACCTTTGAGCACCACTTCCGGTCAGTTCAGCATGTTGGCAAGGCTGCTGCTGTATGCCCCCCAACTTAGGAACAAAGCTTGGGTCCACTTAACATGTTTGGCAAGGCCACTTGTTGTACACTCCAGAAACTGTGGTAGCCTTGCTGGGAAGCGACCCCCCTCTGACTCCCTGATATACTACTGTAAAAGAATTACATAGCTCTCTTATACATCTTGAGTATATGATAAAAATTCCCAAAAGTCCCCCGACTGCCCCCTTAGCTCTGACCACCTATTGTTAATTACAATGCTTCACCCCAGCACGGTCACAACAGAGGGTGTGCTGAAGTCACATCTAGGCAGAAATCTTCCTGACCTTTGGAAGGCCCTTCAAGATACATTTAGCATAAGCTTAAAAATAACCTTTCAGGCTGAAACTGGCCCAGGACACCCCCAACCTAACTGCAACTTTACAATAAGCCAATTAGTGAACCACGCGAGGGTCAGGAAGCCTGAGACAGACCCCCCCATCTGCCTGTTTTAAGCTGAAATTAACATATGTAAAGTTGAGTTAGTATAAGCCAAATTAGCATTAGTAACATATGTAGACTAAGTTAGTTTAAGGATAGTTTTATGTAAATACCCCTTGTAAAAGCTACAGGCCAAAGTTAACTCATATTAGGCCAAATTAGCACAAGAATTCACTGATTAACAGACAAAGAATTCATCAAATAAATACAGGGACCCGTGGGTTAATAGAGGAAAGACAGATCTGGCTAACAACAACAGGATAAACAAACCTGAAGGCTCCAGGGGGAAGAGTAACTATCTTAGCTGAAAGTTCTTATCTGGTTTGGGCAAGCAATAGGTAGCACCTAATTACAAATAGTTTCTCCCCCGTGTGCTGTTAACTATGAAAAACTGCTAATAAAACACCCTGTGTTGTCTCCTGAGCTACAAGACCCTCTCATCTGAAAAGGCCCTGTCTGGTAATCAAGATTTAAGAAGAAAATGCACCAGACAAATAGACTCCTTCATCCTGAGAACTGTAATTTATTATACCTAATCAAACAAGACAGACATCATGTTTTATGATTATTGTTCCTGTGCCTTGAATTCCCTGTTTTGTAGAGTAAACCTTTTATTTCCCCCTCACCCCTCCTACTCCTGTAAGACATCCCTCAATAAATACATGTGTTTGATAGCCACTAGCGTGTGGTCCGGAGTTTTGCTCTGACTGTAGCTGGCTAAAAACATGCTAAAAAGTATTGAGGTTTTAGCCTAATTTTGTTCACCTGTGCTGCCTCCAATGAGTCAACACACCCCTGCTGAGGCTGGACCTCGGCAATCGCAGGCCAGATTAACACTTACATCAAGGAGTTCACCGCCCAGAACCTAGGCAAACTCTTCATAGCCCAGGCTCTTCAAGAATACACCAACTAAGAAAAGGACGCTTTCAGAAAAGGAGTTATCGTGGACTCTTGAGATAATGTCAGGGAACTCTGGGGAAAACTTTATTTGCATATTGAAAAGCACAGAGAATTCTTTCGATGTCATTGCATCTTTGGCCATAATGCTGTCTTTCTAGCAAGTAGTAAATTAAAACAAAATCTTGACTGCTTGTTTAAAAAAACTAAAAATACTGAATTTTAAAGATAAAAGTCAGGGATCAGCAGTTGGCATAATGGGTATGCTGCCTAACTCCCATGTAGTCGACCACAATGGAGTCCCAGACCCAATGGCTTAAACTCACACCAGGTACGTGTGTGTGCATGCCTAAGTTCCTGAGAGGAGAATGGAGGAGAAGTGATTGTGACATGGTCATCGACCCTAGTGGGCAATTTATGCTTTCTGAATCTCTGTTTCTCTGTCTTTTTGGAGAGCGCATGCTCCCTATAGCAAAAACCTCTCCAAATTGAAAAAAAAAAAAAGTTGAAACATGTGGACCAATTCCCTCTTAATAGTAATTACCTCTAGAGGCAGAATTATATGGAGAAAACATTTACATGTCAACTACTCAAACTGTTGAAAAGCAAATGCCCTGCACACAAGTAACACATAAATATTCTCAATTTAGCACTGCCTACCAAATATTCTGTGATATACCAACTACTAGCAAAGATCAGTCTTTTTTTTTCCTTCAACATCTTCTCAAGGTAACCCTCTGGTGTGGTTGCTCTTTTGCAATCTCTACTGTATATAATGCTGGGCTGAAAAAGTCAAGGTTATTTTATGTTACAAATGCTTTCGTATATCTTCTCTAATCCTCTATGCCCGGCAGAACGTTTTATGGTGTGAGGCCATCATTCTTTTTTATTCTCTCTTTTTAAATTTAATTTATTTTTTTTACAATTAAAGTATGAATTTATTTTGGTACAAAACCTTTTTGAAATTCATACATAGTTTTCCCATTACATATATTTCCATGAGCTATTTTTTTACTGAAACATTTTTTCTTAATTAACTTTTAGACATTCCCCAATTATTGTCACAACACACAAAACACAATTTCCCATCTAGAATATATTGCATAGTGGCTTAACCATGCCTGTTGTCATTGATAATTTTCCATTTCTAGCTATATATATATATATTCTGGCCCTCTGCCATTTCCCACCCTTCTCCCACACTATCTCTGGTGTCTACAGTTGTTTTCCATTCCTTTTACCTCCACATTTTATTGACCGCACAATTCCTTAAATAATCTAACTACTTTCAATAGCAAGTTCAGCTGGCAATTTCAAGAAAAGTAGTTTTAACTTTAATAAATCAAAGAAATGTTAAGGAATTTGGCTTAAAACTTAAAACCAGGAAACAGGTTAGGATTTGGTTCAAATAGTAGGTACATGAACCTATTGACAGCTCAAGACAGGACAAAAATCCTTAAAACTGGAAAACAAATCCTAGAAGAAAATCAGAAATGTTTTAGTCAAAAGTCATAGAGTGCTATTTCTCCAGTTCGGTCTCATGTATTTAATCTATATTATGTTGTGATTTGATCTTCCCAATTAAATTCTGGGATATAATATTCAAATCCAGACTTGTCCCTATGATTAAGTGGGCCATTTTCTTAGTTTTTGAACTCTTATTTCTGTGTGTCCATATTTAATTTTCCTGATATACCACACCCTTGAGTTTCTTGTCTTTTCTCCCCATATAAAGGATAATCTTAGGTGATCCATTAGCCTTCTTTCCATCTTCTTATGTGCACTAACTGCTATGAACTTCCCTCTTATGACTACTTTAGCAGTGTCCCAAAGATTATGTAAACTCGTGTCTTTATTGTCATTGGCTTCCATGAATCTTTTTATTTCAGTCTTTATTTCTTTGGTAGTAGTGGAGTCATTCAGAAGTAGGTTATTTAGTTTCCATGTATTTGGGTATTTCTGAGGATTTCTCTTGAAATTAAAATCAAGTTTAATTTCGTCATAGTTGGAGAAGATGCTGGATATAGTTTCTATGCCTCTGAATCTGTAGAGGTTTGCTTCGTGCCCTACAATGTGGTCAATCTTTGAAAAGGTTCCATGTCAGGGTGGGAAAAACTGTGTATCTCGTGGTATTTGGATGTAAAGTTCTATAGATGTCTGTTAAATCCATTTAATTTTTGATATTGTTTAGATCCTTGATCTCCTTACCTATTTTTTGTCGAGAAATTCTGTCCAGAGGGGATAGTGCGATGTTGAGATCTCCAACAATTAGTGTGTTGCAGTTTATCTACCCTTTTAGATCTAACAGTCTATAATCAAAATGGCAATTCTACCCAAATTAATCTACGTATTTAATGCAATGTCAAAGTACCAGACACATTCTTCACAGATCTAGAAAAGACAATCATAAAATTCGTCTGGAATCATAAAAGACCCTGTATTTCCAAAA
>NW_006200600.1:48468-66227 GCF_000334495.1 Tupaia belangeri chinensis
ACTCGGAGACATTGGAGTAGGCAAAGACTTCTTAAATAAGACCCCCAAAGCACAGTTGATAATTCCAAAAATAGACAAATGAGATTACATCAGACTAAGAAGTTTCTGCATGGCAAAAGACACAGTAATTAGTGTGAATTGACAGGCCTCAGAATGGGAAAATATTTTTTTGTAAATTATGCATCAGATAAGGGACTGATAACCAGAATACACAAGGAACTAAAGAAGCTATTTGGAAAAAAATATGATCAACCGTATTAAAAGATGGGAGGAGTTGAAGAAAACACTCTCTAAAGATGACATAAGAATAGTCAAAATGCATAGAAAAAAATGCTCTCCATCCCTCATCGTAAGGGAAATGCAGATCAGAACAACAATAAGGTACCACCTAACCCCAGTAAGAATGTCTAAGTTTAAAAAAACAAAAAATGATAAGTGTTGGTGGGGGTGTGGTGAAAGGGTAACTCTTTTACACTGCTGGTGGGAATGTAAATTGGTCCAGCCACTGTGAAGAACAATTTGAAGATTCCTCAAAACTCTACAAATAGAAAGGCCATACGACTCAGCAGTTTTATTCCTGAATATCTACTGAAAGGATAGGCATACATTCCCTTGGAAAAACACATGTACATTCATATTTATTGGAGCATTATTCACAATTTCTAGGACATGGAGTCAACCTAAATGTCCTAGAAGATGAATGTGGCACGTATATACTGTGGAATATTACTCAGCAAAGAAAAAAATAAAAAAAAAACAATGAAATCTGGTCATTATATGTCCCTACTTAATATATATCGAGTGTCTGCACTCTATGACTGAAACTGATTGACTAAAAGATATACAAACACAGGATATGGGTGTGAATGCCAGATGTGGTGTGCGTGGAAGAGTGGGGCCTATGGAAGGACATTTGGTGAGAGATACAGAGGCAGAGCATTGACAGGGTGGGGCGGTGTTGTGTTATCTGTTGAAGATATTTTGTTCAACTGGACTGGAGAGAAATGTTCACATATTGAAATGTTCACTTTGTAAGGTAAACAATGTGATTAAATGTATATAAATAAATTAATAATTAATTACAAAAAGGATAATCTTGCCAGGTACATTATTCTTGGTTGAAATTGGTTTTCTCTTAACACTTTCAATATATTTTCCCATTCTTTCCTCACTCACATTCTTTCTGATGAGAGGGTTGCTGTTAGTCTGATGGAATATCCTTTTAGGTAACTTGCCATTTTGCTCTTGCCAATCTTGGTATCTTGTCTTTGTCTGTGGTTTTCATCAATCTGGCTGTAATGTGTCTTGGAGAAAATCTTGGATTGATTCTATTTGGGGTCCTTTGAATTTCTTGGGACTGTGTCTTCGAGTTCCTCTCTAGGTTTGGGAAGTTTTCTTGCAGGATTTTATGGAATAGATCAATGCTCTTATGAGTCTCTTTGCCTTCTGGGATACCAATTATACGGATGTTTGGACATTTGATGGTATCTAATATTTCTCCTGTATGATTCTTATTTTATTGGACAGTTTATCAATCTTTGTGGTGGATTTTTCTAGGCTTGCGATTTTGTCTTCTACATCTGAGATTCTATTTTCTGTATGACCTAGTCTGCTTTTAATACTTTCAAGGGAAATTTTGACTTCCTGTATTATAACTTTCATCTCTAACAAGTCCATTTTATTGTTTTTATATTGTGTATTTCCTCTTTTAGAGCTTGTAAAAATTTTCCCACCTTCTAGAATTCATCACCTCCTTTATCTTGCATCTTCTGCATTTCATTGTCTCTCTTCTCTTCCATCTCTGTTAGCTTTGCCATTATGAATATTCTATATTCTATTTTTTGGAGAGATTTTTGCTATAGGGCACGTGCACTTGCCAGACAGAGAGAGAGAGACATAGAGACAGAAAGCAAGAAATCACTCCCCAGGGGGGATGGTCACATCACAATCTCTTCTCCTCCATTCTCCTCTTGGGATCTTGGGCACGCATGCACATGCGCCTGGTGTAAGTTTTAAGCCACTGGGTCCAGGATGCAAACCATGGTCAACTACGTGGGAGTCTAGTGACATAGCCATTACGCTAACTGCTGGTCCCATATTCTATATTCTTTATCAGACAATTCCATGATTTCCATTGAACTGCCTGTGGATGAAGGTGAGTTATTCTTTTCCCTTGGAGGAGAGGTATTTTCTTGCTTTGTCATATTTCTTGTGACCCTGTGTTGATTTCTAGTCATCTGATGGATGGTGTATTTCTTCCAAATTCTTGAAGTTCAATCTGTTCAGGCACGTGCAGAAGAGTGTGATCTGGAATCTCTTTGCCATACCATTTTTTTCCCTTTGTGCAGAAGATTCAGTGGGTATTGAGGAATATGTTAACCCTAATAGTATTTGGATGTTTGGCTATGGTTTACTTAGATCTGTTTAAAAACACAGTAAATAGAGATGGAGGAGTAGAGTACAGATATTTAAAAAGAGAGAAAAGAACAGAAAGAGAGAAAAAGAGAGAGAGAAAAAGAAGGGGAAAAAAGAAAGAAAACAACAAAAATATAGATTTTTTTTAAAAGCAAAAAACTAAAAAGTCACTCAATGCACTTGCATGCCATGCTAAGTCCCTAATTCTCAGGAGCTATGGTAGAATATTCTTCTGAAGGCCTGTCCCTTGCCTCTCCTGGAGGGGACAGGAAAAGGGGATTATTAGCAATATAAAGGAGGAACTGAAAGCCAAGGGAATAATTTAGCTTAAAATTTTTTTAAAGGAAAAATTACAAAAAAATTAGAAGACAGAGAGAGGCAGAGAGACAGAGACAGAGAGAAGGCTAGAGGGGCTCTCTACCACTCGAGTTTGGGGGCTGGAGGCTGAATTATCAGTATAAAATCTTCATTTCTCTTTTTTCCGTGAAATCACTAGTTCTCAGGAGCAATGATGGAGTCTCACCAGGTCATCTTTCTAGGAGCTTCTATTTGCTTACTTGAGATAAAACTTACTTCCATAGTTTTCTGATTAATCTAAATATATGATATTCCAGTTAAAGCCTTGTCTAGTAATAAGTATTTCCAATTTATGACTCAATGCAACAAACATTATTGAACTTATATAAATAACCCTTATGACACAAAATAAGAATACTCCCAAATATTTTTCAATTCCATAGGGGTCAGGAAGGAAGAAAAGTTTATGTTTCCATTTGAAGAAACAAACAAGAAAAATATTTTAACAAATTGTTGAACTTACCAACAACTCAGAAAAATATAAAATGCTTAAATTGGGAAAACAAAGCATAGTTTTAAAAAGCAGTAATGTTTTACTCAAAAGTCATAAAATTCTATTTCGCCAGCTCAGTTTTATGTTCAAACTCTCTCCTGTTGAATATGCAGTGTTACTATGGTCTAATCTTTCCATTTAAATCCTGGAAGGTAACATTCAATGTTATTATTGATATTTCTTGTCCTTAGCATTAAATTGGTTATTTTGGGGGTTTCTTTTTATTTTCTTATTTATTTATGTGTCTTTAGTTTTCCTGATAGAGCACTCCTTTTAGAATTTCTTGAAGAATGGGTCTGACATTGGCAAATTATGTCAGGTCTTGTTTCTCTGATAATTTTTTTTCCTTTCTTTCCATATGAAAGATAATCTTGCTGGGTATAGTATTCTTGGTTGAAACAGTTTTTCACTTAACGCTTTGAATATATTTTCCCATTCATTCCTTGCTTGCATTGTTTCTGATGAGAAGTCCCAAGTTAGCCTGATTGAATAACCTTTATAAGTAACCTGACATTTCTCTCTTGCTAAATTTAGAATCTTGTTTTTGTCTGTAGATTTGACCATTCTGGATATGATGTGCCTTGGAGAAGACCTTTTTGGGTTGATTCTATCAGGGGTCCTCCATATTTTTTGAGTGTGAATATTTGGATGTCTCTCTAGATTTGGAAAATTTTCTTTCAAGATTTCATAGAATAGATTATCAATGCCCTTATTAGTTTCCTCACTTTCTGGAATGCCAATTATCCAGATGTTTGGGTGCTTAATGCTATCTAGTATTTCTCAAATAGTATTCTCATTTTGGGGGGCTGTTTTCTCTGTGATTTTTTGTAGTTTTTCTAGATCGGAGGTTTTGCCTTCCACATCCAAGATTCAATTTTCTGCATCAACTAATCTGCTTTTAATACTTTCAAGAAAGGTAGTTCCAACTCCATCTCTGTGACCAACTAGCAATTCTGAGGCAGGGCCACCACTGGCCCCAGCCACAGCTCCAGCTAGGTCTTCCCACCCCATAGTGCTCTCTTTCAGAACTTCTGACTTCCACTCACCAGCAGAGCCCAAGTTTCATCTCCAGCCCCATGGCCAGCAAGTGACTCTGAGGCAGGGTTACCATTGGCCAAAGCCACAGCTTCAGGTATCTCTCCCCACCCCAGAGCACTCTCCTTCAGAAAGATTGGCCTCCACTCACCAGAAGAACCTCAGTTCCATCTCCAGCCCTGTGGCCTACAAGCGAGTCTGAGACAGGGCCACCACTGGCCCCAGTTAACTCCTCTCACCCCATAGTGCTCTCTTTCAACTGGTCTCTGCTTGTCAGCAGAGAACACGTCCCATCTCCAGCCCCGTGAACAGCAAGTTACTCTGAGGCAGGGCTACCACTAGGCCCAGCCCCAACTCAAGCTAGCTCTCCCCAACTCTATAGTGCTCTCCTTCAGAAAGACTTACCTCCACTAGTCAACAGAGCACAAGTTTCATCTTGAGCCACGTGGCCAGCAAGTGATTCTGGGTGGGGCCACAACTGGCCCCAGCCCCAGTTCCAGCTTGTTCACCCTACTCCAAAGTGCTCTCCTTCAGAAAGACTGGCCTCCACTCACCAGCAGAGCCTAAGTTTCATCTGATGCCCTGTGGCCAGCAAGCAATTCTGAGACAGGACCACCACTGGCCTCAGCCCCAGCTCCAGCTACCTCTCCTCACCCAATAGAAAGGTAGGCAGGCTTTTTTCTGCTCTTTTTCTTTCTTTTGCTAATTTCCTACTACTCCTTGCCCCACAGACTGGCCTCTGTTTGTCAGCAGAGCCCCAGTTCCATATCCAGCCCTTTGGAGCTGGAGTATTCCTTCATACTTTCTTCCCTCTTATATTGTCCTCTTCCCCTCATCCTCTACTCTCCAGGACAGAATACACAGGTCTAGAATCACAGTTCTGAAATAACCTCATATTTTAAGGCTCCCTCGAATCCTTTGTTTTACCAACCCACTTGCGCAAAAGGAGATATTGCTATTCAGACACCGAATAGAATACTCCTCATGAGACCACATTGATAAACACAACAGAAAAGAGACTTTGGCATTCATCAGTCCACACAAAAAGGGAAACACTTGTTTTATTTGAAGAAACATTCTCGTGAAAGGTATTTAAAAGTGAATAAATCTTCCAATGACTAGAAGTAGAAGAAGAGCCTCAGGTTTGAATAAATATGGCTCTATCAAAAGAACACAGTAAGTCCCCTAAATCTCTTGGAAAAAACAAACACACAAACAAACAAACAAACAAAACCAAAACCAAACAAACAAAACCCAGGAAGTTACTAAAATGTCAGAGAAAGAGAAAGAATTATGAACATTTATGGTAACAAAATTCTATGAGTTGGAACAGAAAAAAAAACAAACAATGAACTACAGGAAATTAAGAAGTCCTTCCACAATATGAAAGAAGAAATAGACACTCTGAGAAAGAATCAGAATCAGATAGAACTATTAGAGATGAAATCCATAATACAGAAAATCAAAAACTTTCTTGAAAGTATTAAAAGTCGATTAGACCATGTTGAAGATCAAATCTCTGATGTAGACAATAAAACCTCTGACCTAGAAAGAAAACATCAAAAATATAGGGAAAATAACAAAAAAATGAGGATAATATACAAAAAATACTAGATTCCATTAGACTCCCAAACATCTGAATAATTGGTATCCCAGAAGTTGAAGAAACAAATAAGAGCATAGAAAATCTATACCATGAAACACTGGACGAAAATTCCCCAAGTCTAAAGAGGTACTCAAACATCCAGACCCAAGAAATACAAAGGACCCCAGATAGAATCAACCCAAGAAGATCTTCCCCAAGGCACATTTTAGCCAGACTGTCCAAGAACACAGATAAAGACATGATACTGAAACTGGGAAGAAATGACAAGTGACTTACAAAGGTCATCCCATAAGGCTAACACTGGACGTCTCAACGGAAACAATGCAAGCAAGGAAAGAACAGGAGAACATATTAAAAGTGTGAAGAGAGAGGGACCAGCAGTTAGTATAATGGCTATGTCACTGGACTCCCACGTAGTTGACCAAGGTTCGAGTCCTAGACCTGGTGGCGTAAACTCAGGCCGGGCGCGTGTGCGTGCATGCCCAAGATCCCGAGAGGAGAATGGAGGAGAAAGGATTGCGGCGTGGCTATCCCCCCTGGGGGGTGATTTCTCGCTTTCTGTCTCTCTGTCTCTCTCTGTTTGTCTGGTGAGCGCACACGTCCTATAGCAAAAAGCTCTCCAAAAAAAAAGTGTTAACAGAGAAACAATTTCATCCAATATTATTATATTCTGCAAAATTACCCTTCATATGAGAAAAAAAAAGATTAAAATCTCAGATAAACAAAACCTGAAAAAATTTGCCAACACCAGACCACCTCTTTAAGAAACCCTGAAGAGAATACTGTTCCAGGAAAACTAAAGAATGAACAGCCAGAAATAAAGAAATAAAAGGCAACCAAAAGAATGGCCAACTTAAACATGGGGACAAGTCCAGTAATATTGAAAATAATATTGAATGTTAATGGATTACATTCTCCAATCAAAAGACACAGATTGGCTGAATGGATAAATAAACCCCCAGAAACTTCGTGGGTAAAGACATAGATAAACTAAAATGAATGGTTGGAAAAAGGTTTTCCATGCAAATGGGAACCAAAAAAGAGCTGGAGTCACCATACTAATTTCCAAAAATTAGCCTTTAAAACGTAACTGTTAGAAGAGACAAAGAAGGGCACAATATTGTAGTAAAACAGTAAATCGATAAAGAAAATATAACACTTATAAATATCCATACAACTAACACAGGAGCAACCAAGGAAACACAGTTAGATCTAAAAAGACACTAATATATGGAGACCTCAGCACCTCACTACCTCCTCTGGACAGATCATCTAGGCAAAAAATATGTAAAACAATAAAGGATCAAAATGACACCATAAATCAAATGAACTGAACAGAAATCTATTAAACTTTCTTCTTTTTCTTTTTTAAAAATATTTATTATTATAATAATCTTGTTTATATTACATTGAATCACATATAGCTTTACAGTGTAATACATTTCTTTTTCCAGAAAGATGTAAATTTTCTACCCAAAAATCACAAAGACTTTTATATCTCACCCCCACAAGGAACGCTTTTGAAGACTGACCACATGATAGGGCACAAGGAAAGCCTCTACAGAATCAAAGGCATAAAAACTATACCAAGGAACTTGTCTGGTCATGAAGGAATTGAACTTGATTTTAATTTCAAGAGAAATCCTCAAAAATACTCAAATTTATGAAAAATAAATAACCTACCCATGAATGACTTCACAACTACTGAAGAAATAAAGACTGAAATCAAAAGATTCATGGAAGCCAATCGCAATGAGGACACGACTTTCCACAATACTTGGGACACAGCAAAAGCAGTCATAAGAGGGAAGTTTACAGCAGTTAGTGCACATAAGAAGACAATAAGAAGGCAAATGGAGCACGTAACATCATGCCTCAGAGAACTGGAAAAGTAACAGAAAAAATATAATAAATGAAATAGAAAATAAACTACAGAAAATATATAAAGACTGGTCCTTTGAAAAGATAAACAAAATTGATACACTATCAGAAAGACTTGTTAAGAAGAAGAGATAAAGAAATCAGGTAAATCAAATTTGCAATGAAGCAGGCAATATAACAACAGACATAGTAGAAATAAACAAGAATATTAGAGGATACTATGAACAACTATATGCCAAGAAACAAGACAATCTGGATGAGATGAACAAATACCTGGACATATATAATGTACCAAGATTGAGTAAAGAGGATATAGAAAGTCAAAATAGGCTCATAACAAGCCAGGAAATTAAATCAGTAATAAAATAACTTTCCAACAAAGAAAATCCCTGGTCCTGATGGCTTTACCTCTTAATTCTACAAAACTTTTAAAGAAGAGTTAACCCCAATTCTGTTCAAGTTATTTCTAAAATCCAAAAGGGTGAATCTCTCTCTAAGTCATTCTATGAAGCTTCCATCACCCTTATCCTTAACACAGATAAGAACAGGACAAGGAAGGAAAAGTATAGACCAATGTCTCATGTATATAGATGCAAATACTCTTAACAAGATACTAGCAAATCATATACAACCACTTATAAAAAGGATTATAAATCAAGATCAAGTAGCCTTTATTCCAGGAATGCAATATTGTTTCCACATGTACAAAACCATAAATGTAATACACCATATTAACAGGAAGAAAGATAAAAACCATGTGATCATATCAATTGCTGCAGAAAAAGCATTTGGTAAGATAAAATATTCCTTCAGGATCAAGACTTTCACCAATATCAGCATAGAGCAGTTATTTCTTAACACAATATAAGCTACCTATGAAAAACCCATAGTGAACATCCTAAATAGAGAAAAGGTGAAAGCTTTTCCATTAAAAACTTGTACGAGACAAGGATGCACACTTTCTCCATCTCTTTCCAATATAGTACTGGAAATCTTCACCAACAGAATCATAAAGAGGAAAAAATTAAAGGCATTCAAATACGAAAAGAAGAGGTAAAACTCTCTCCATTTTCAATTGGCATGATTGTATACATAGAAGACTCAATGGTATCCATGAAAAAAATTCCAGGAAGTAATACATGAATATAGTAAAGTTGCAGGATACAAAATCAAAATACAGAAATCTATAGCATTTCAATATATGAACAGCAGGAAAACTGAGATAGAAGTGAAAAAAGTAATTCCATTTATCATAGCCACAAGAAGTTTACCTAGGATACCTAGGAATAAATCTAACTAAAGAAGTCAAAGACCTCCACAAGGAAAACTATGAGAAGCTAAAAAAGGAAATTGAAAATGACATAAAAAAGTGGAAGGATGTCCCATGTTCTTAGATTGGAAAAAGTAATATAATCAAAATGGCCCTTGCATTTAAATTAATATACATGTTTAATGCAATCCAAATCAAAGTAGGAAAAATATTCTTCACAGTTCTAGAAAAGAAAGGCATAAAATATACCAAAAATAATAAAATACCTCATATTGCCAAAGAAATCCTGTATAAGAAGAGTGGAATAGGTGGCATTTCACTCCCAGACTCAAAAATACACAGCTCTGGTAATTAAAAAAGCAAGGTACTGGCACAGAAGCAGACATGTGGACCAATAAAACAGAATAGAGTCCCCAGAAATAAACACCTGAACATACAGTCAACTGATTTTTTTTTGAGAGGTTTTTGCTACAGAGTGGGTGCACTCACCAGGCAGACAGAAAGAGACAGAGAGACAGAAAGCGAGAAATCATCCCCCCAGGGAGGATGGTCACGCCACAATCCCTTCTCCTCCATTCTCCTCTCGGGATCTTGGGCACACACGCACACATGCCCAGCGTGAGTTTTAAGCCACTGGGTCCGGGATGTGAACCGCGGTTGACTACGTGGGAGTCCAATGACATAGCCATTATGCTAACTGCTGGTCTCCATTCAATTGATTTTTGACAAAGAATACCAATCAATTCAGTGTGAAAAGGAAAACTTCTTCAACAAGTGGTGCTGAGAAAACAGGATATTCACCTGCAGAAAAAGGAGTCTGAATCCCTACCTCTCACCATTGACAAAAATCAACTCAAGGTCAAAGATCTAAACCTAAGACCTCAACGTATAAAATTGCTCCTAGAAAACAGAGCAAGAACCCCCTAATTTATTTTCTAGGGTTCCTGAAATATAAAGTCCTTTTGCATTGTAATGGCCCAGAGTAAGTAGTAAGTCTTCAGACTTTGGTTATGATAATGACCAAAGTGGACCATGAGTGAGGGCCATTTGACCTCTAAAACTCTCACTTAGAGGAAAGAAGGTTTTCATTTCAATGTGTAAGATGTTTTGTAGACTGGAAACTGCTGGTTGTGAGGTCAGAGACTCCAGGCTGAATGGTTCCAGACACCTGAAGAGGAATTTTATTATCTAAGGCCTCACCAATCAAGAATGTCCAAGAGATGATCATGCCCTCTTGAACCAATCATTGAACTGATCATGCGCCTAGGACCTTTGCCCCTAATTTTTCTCTTAAAAAAAATGCATGTGGGGAGATCTGGTCTTTTCAGCATGAGCTGCCCACTCTCCTTGCTTTATTGTTTTGCAATAAAGCTGTATTTGCATAGGCACATGCATCACACCATGTGCCTATGACTTGGTTTTATAACGCTTGGGCGAGCGAACCTGATTTGAGTTCAGTAACAGTTTTTTGACAACCCAGATGGGACTAAGGTCCTGCGTGGGCATCTGGCACAAGGTACAGCGACCTTTGGCTGATGGCCACCCTCAGAACTTGTCCTGCAGCTGCCTCAGCACCCTGTCTCAGGGACAGTCCTGGGTGATTGGCCACTGATCAGGCGCCATTGACCCATGGTGATTTTAGTTTTGTGGTGAAGGAAACATGGCTTTGGAGTGGATTTGATAGATGTCTGGTAAGTTGTGGGACTCGTGTGTGATGACACCAAGGCCTATCTTTCCCTGTAGATCTTTGGTGGATTTTCTTCCATTTGGCTAAAGAGTAGCTATAAGCCTCCCTTTAGATGTTTGGTTTCTGCTTTGACAGGACTTTTTTTTGGTGTGATCTCTCCTTTTGGATACAGGGTCAAGAAGCCTTGAGAGACCGTTTGGAAATTTGGTAACTTGTACATTTGATTTTGTGTTTTGTTTGAATCAGCTGTGAATAGGACATCGTTATGGGAAACTGAAAAAGAGCTCTATTCCATCTTGTAGCCCTTAGGATATATTTTGTAGAATTGGGAACTTTGAACTATCATTCTAAGGAAAGAAAAGTGATAACTCTTATAACATTATCTGGCCCCAGTGTTCTCTAGGATCCAGGGAATAGGGTACAAAGAATAGGTGTTTACATCAGGTAAGTAACTTTCTCATCATTTTGTGGGAAAATTAAAAGTAACATGCTTAGAATTTTAGTTAGAGGGTCTGCTTGCTAACCCTCTGTGAAAGAAATGGGGATTCATTTTTATCAGTAAAGTCAACAGCAGATGTTAACAGTCTTTAAAATGGGGGAAAAGAGATTAGAAGTGTGACCTCTGGCCTAGAAAGGCTAGGTTTTTTTTATTCTTTCCCCCCACCCTTTTTTAGCATAACTCCAGACCTCCTTTGTCCTTGAGAGTGTACAACTTCCAGTAGATTGGCTTTTTTTTAAGGAGCAGTTTGTGGGTCCCATGCGCAAGGCGTAAGTTAAATGTCTGTGTGTCTTTTCCTGTATCTCTGCATGCCTATTCTTTTCCTCTGTGTCCGTGATTTTTCAGTGAACCTTAGGGCACGTGGCTACTATAGATTTAATGTGGTGAGCTGAGTAAATCAAAGCTGCTCTGCTCTTCCAGAAGTCACAGCCAAGAGAACTCAGGACCTGACAAGTCGGCAAAAATGTTTCTTTTCTAGATGAAGATTAGAGGGAGAAAAGGATTTGTATGAAATAGTCCCCCGGGAATAGTGATTATAGTGTTTTTTTCTTTTTTCTTTTCTGAGAAGTTTTTGCCTTAAGGGCACGTGAACTCTCTGGAGAGAGAGACAGAGATAGTACAAAATATCTCCCCCCCAGTGGGGATTACCATGCTGAATCCCTTCTCTATTCTCTTATTGGGACCTGGGATGCACATGCACACGCACCCAGCGGGATTTTGAAGCTGACTCAACCATGGTGGGCCATGTGATAGTCTATCCATGTAGCCTTTGCGTCATTTGCTGGTCCCCATAGTGTTTTTCTGGCATGAGTACTCTGCTTGTTTCTTCCCGCCTGGATATGGTCTCTATTTCTGTGTCATTTCTCCTAAGTAGGTCAGAACACAGGCTTAGTGATGCAGGAACGAGGGGGCTTAGGAATGATAGGGCCCTCACTTGCAGTGAGACACAGGTTCTTGTCTCATACTCAGGAAGAAATAGACACAGAAGTGTAGCCATGGCAAAGTGAGGAGTTTATTAAAGGAGAGGGAAAGTAAAGCAGAGCTTCTAAGAAGGGAGAGCTTCCTGAAAATGAGTTACCAAGGAAGAATTGCGATAAGGAGTTTTTCTTTGGGTCAGGAAGGGCTTAGTCTGGACCTGTTTGAGGTGGGGCTTGTGCCCCTCCTAGTGGAGAGGGACACATACAGGGTGGGTCCAATTACTTTCCTAATTTTGGAGTGGGTGTGAAGGTCAGGAGATTCTTTGTCTAGGAGCTTTAGGCTATGAAAGCCATTATCTTATCCTTTTCCTGGAAGATGGTGGTGCTTGGAAAAAGCCTTTGTTTTGGATCCAGGTCAGGCTGTCTAGGTCAGTCAATGAATAACCTCTGCAAGAGGCCTCTCAACTGTTTTTTTCTCCTATCTTTGGAAATAATCTGGATCTTGTTTTCTTAGTTCAGTTATAACTTGGTTTTAAATTCTATTCTATTCTATTCTATGTTCAAAACATGGTAAAAGTGTGTGTATATGTATGTGTATGTGCACACATTTGTGTGTGGACATTTAGATATGCTTGCTGTTTGCCTGGGTAAAAATTAATGATGATTGTGGACAGAAGTCTGACTACTTTCCTATTTTCCAAAATCTTTTCAAAGGGGACTGGGGAAGTCAAGCCCACAGACATTAACAGACCATTTATTTTCTATTAACAGGATTCTTCCTACCTCCTCTTCCTGGCATAGTATCTTTGAGATGTATATTTCAACTGATTACAGTATATTATTTGGCTTATCTCTTTCCAAGACACAGAACTTCCCTTTTCCTTGAGATGTAGATTAAGCCTTTCTTTAACTAATCTCTTCCCAAGACACAGATCTTCCTTTCCAATTACCAACCTAAGAATTGTGGAACCCTCCTATAACCTACAAGCCCCCCCCCTTCTACATGTCCCACCTTTTTGGGTCAGACCAATGGAAAATCTTTTCACTAAATGTCTGTCAATCTCAAAAACAAATAAAAGGAACCTCTGTACATGATCACCCTGAGAAAAGGCATGTATGCCTCTTCTCCGGGCCTAGGTCACTCACATTTGGCTTGGAAATAAACCACATTAATTATTAATTATTAATTTTACAGTTGGTTATTTTTTCCATCAACAAGATAGATATGAAAAGAATTTTCTTGAAGAGCCCTTGTAAATAAGTCAGTCTAATTAGAAACTGATATGCTGGCCATCCATTTATGAAGCTTCTGTTTCTCTCTTGGATATTATTTTTTTATGGCCACATTTTCAGTTGACCGAACCCTTTTTCCTTGAATCTCTTGCTAATTGCAATTAGGTCTTTAGGACTTTACTATATTTTTTATGTGTTTTCTCTCTGGTCTGGAGCCTGTACTCTTTTGCATTAAACTCATTGATCACTTTGGCTTTTGGGATATGAAGTGTTATGTTTATACAGTGAGTGGACATTTGATCTTTGGTTGTATGCTGATTACCATACAAAACTGGCTTTCTTTACTTTTTGTTTTCTTTACATGCTTTCGCTAGGAAAAAGTCTTAAATATCTGATTCAGTCAGACAAACTGACAGCAAATGGCAATTTGTGAAGAAAAGTAATTTCTTAAATGAATCAAGGAACTTTCTGAGTCAGTCACCTGTCTAATTTGAGTGGATTTGTTAAGTAGTTCCTATGCTATCTGCATACTTAGTAAAATCATACAAGACATTTCTACAATTTTATGTTCCCTCAGTATCCATTTTGGTCTATATTCTTCATCTTTAAAGTGCAAATTTCCTAATCTGTCTTCCAGAAATGAATAGAAGATTTGAGCTATACGTGAGGATAAACTAACTTGTTCCAGGTAGTGATGCAGTTTGACTCATACTCTTCTTTCAAGCTAATGAGTTTTTTAGTCTCTTGGCTAAAATTCTAAAATAAAAGCTATAATTTTTTGACTTTGTATTATATGTGTGTACACATATGAGTGGTATGTTGTGTTTATGTGTATGTTTGTCTGTATGTGGTACCAAATTGATTTAAATGTGCACTTATAGGTTAAAATACACTCAAATGCTATTCAAGTTTACTTGATTTGGGTGAAAAATCTTTAAAGCTGATTTAGAATTGTTAAATATGAATCAAAATGTCTCAGCATTGTTAGCATGTGAATCAAAGGCCCAAATGGCCTCTGTCATAAATGGCCATGCTTGGTGCCACATGGATAGTTAGGTTACAGAAAAATGAGAAACAGAGGACTCTCTTGTGTCTGGTAATTCAGTCTTTAGATAAGCTGAGATTAACTGAAACAACTGCTAGGTTGTTTTTTCTTTACTTCAAAGGAAAACACCTTAAATAAATAGCCTTTTTTTTTTTCATAAGTAACTAAAATATAATGGTTAAAAACAAATCGGGTAAATGTAAATGGAGTAAATGATTGTACTTAAACTTGTCATCATTTTGACATTTTTCTGCATAGTTTAAATTTTAAAGGCATGGTATGTAAAGTTATATTATTGAGTTATTTCTAAGTTTAAGTGTTGTATATACTTTGGCACCATGTTTTATATGGCATAAGTCTGAAATGTAATTTGATCTGTTAACTTGTGTTGCAAGAAAATATTTCTAGAAATTATAAAATGGATGTTAAAATTTCAGGATAATGATAACTAAGTCTAGAAATTAGAGAAATAATTATATACTCATTATTCAGGGAAAATTGAGATGTTTTTGGTGAACAGGAAATGAAAATAGATGCGAGGGTGTGTTTTTTTTCCAAGAGGATTGTCTAATGTGGAGGATGTATGAAATTTGTTTTAGAGTAAGTGAATGAAAAATAAAATATAGATAAAACTAAGTATAAAAAGTTGGGAAAAAGGAAATATGTAATCTTAAGGTAAAACTAACTAGAATTGACTAAACGTATTCAAAATTCTGTTAAAGACTAAAATTTGTTATGTTTTTATATAATGGTAACAAAAATGAGTAAAGTTTTTTAAAAAAAAAAACCTTTTAAGTATAAGAAAGAAAGAAGAATTCTGTGTGACTTATGCTGTCTTAATCAGGTTATCTACCTACTGTAGCCAGAAGGTCTGATTCTAATCCATTAGAGAGCAGGTTTTTTATGGCTATAGTTTGAAATTTTTAATTGTCACTTTGGTTAAGTAAACAACAGATAGTCACAGTGCCCTGATCCTGCTTTAATTAAGTGTTGTAAACCTTTGATATTTGCCAGACATCCCACGTCAAATTTCAGTTCCAGTTTAAGTTTCTACCTTAAACTAATTTTTGAACATTCTTAACAGGGCCCTTGGATGTCTGAGAGAGACAGATCAGACTTTCTGACATGTTGAAATTATATGGGAAATACTGGCACATATAAAATGGTATTTAGCTCTATGTATACAAATTTGTGTCAATGGGTGTTCCAAAATTGTATGAGATTCTTAAATATCTGTTGTATATTAGTGTATTATTAGTCATACTTGTAATGCTAAATAGTTCTAATGTAGCTTGTCACAGAAATGATCAAATTTGTCTGTTTTGGGTTATGGTAAAATCAGATCTCGAACCAGGGACTTTCTGACATGCTGAAATTATATGGGAAATATTGTCAAATATGAAATGGTGTTTAGCTCTCTATATACAAATTTGTGTCAATGGGTGTTCCAAAATTATATAAGATTCTTAAATATCTGTTATATATTAGTGTACTATTAGTAATACTTGTAATGCTAAATAGTTCTAATGTAGCTTGTCACAGAAATGATCAAATTTGTCTATTTTGGGTTATGGAAAAATCAGATCTCGAATCAGGACCAATTTAAATTTTGTTGTCTATAGTTAAAATGCTTTATTCTGATGCTCTTACTAAAACATTTTGTGATAAGCTATAATCCAAAAATTGTCTCTTTTAAGGAAATTAGTGAAAAAGACTCTGATAAGTACTCTTTTTAAAGAATTGTTTATGTAGGTTTATTTATCATTATTGTTACTATTTGATTTGAGTAGAGACAAATTGATATAGATATTTCTATCTCAGTAGGGATAGTGAGAAGAAAGGCCACTTCTATCTCAGTAGGGGTAGTGAGAAGAAAGGCCACCAGGTCTGGGACTCAAACTGTGATCAGCCATGTAGGAGTCCAGTACCTTGGCCACCACATCACCTGCTGGCCTCGATAAAGTACTCTTAAATATAGGCTTTTTGGTAACTTTGAGATTATATCTCTGAACTTCCAGGACTAAAATGGAAAGATTGGACCATAGTAACATTGCAAACTTAACAAAAGAAAGATTAATTACATGAGATTGAACTGGTTAAATAGAAATTTTGACTTTGGACTAAAACACTACTGATTTTCTTCTACACTTTGTCTTCCAGATTTAAGAATTTTTGTCTTCTTGAGCTGTTGATAGGTTCAGCAATTTGTTTTTTCCTTTTAAAAATTGTAACACAATTTTCTCTTTCTGATCCTCTGGAATTGGAGAATATTGGTGAGCATTCTTATGTTGTGACAGTATGGTTGTTTGCATAAGTTCAATAGTACTTATTGCCTTGTATCAGAAATTGGAAACACTGGTTATTGTCAAGGCTTTGACTGGCATGTCATATCTGAAGATACGACCAGAAAGCTAAGGAACTAAGGTTGATTTCAATGAAGTCAACAGTTGCTCTTGGAAAGATTGCATGGTACCACAAGCAGTTCTGCCTGGCAGGTAAGTAAAGAATGTCACTTCCTGACAGGTTCTAAAACTTCCAAGTGCAGGTACTTAAAGGCACAGTCAGGATGGATTCCTGACTTGGCTCAGTAGCCTTGGGAGGCTTCTTAAAGAGTCTAATCTGAAGTTCCTTATAGAAGGTTCCAGCAAAACCAACTAAATTGATTAGTATTCTTATTGGACTTTGTGCAAATAACACACCAAATTAAGACTAAACTAAGTTTTACTATACTCTTCTTTGGTAAAAAGGGAAAATGGAAAGAAGAAAAATGTTTCTAGAAAAAACTATAGTTTTTACTAGATTTTAGCTCTGTACATATTTGTTTTTGAGTTTTAGTATCTACCTACTGTTTAGTCTAGAATTCTTTATTTCCTGGCTTTAAGTCTTAAGCAAGTTTTTCACATTTTAAAATTTTGATTCATTAAAACTAAAACTGCTTTTCTTGAAATTTTATATGTGGAGGATAGTCTATTAAATAGACCCCCCAAATCACAATAACTGGTGTATAATGAGTGTAAATGCAACAGCAGGCCAAAAAATTTTATCGGATCACTTCAGCCTTTTTTCACTATATTTCATTGGCAAAATTTGCCTTAGACCATAAAATAGTTTTGAATTATGTCTTGGCTTATTAAAGAAGTTTGCATGATGACAACATTTCATGTTGCACTTACAAATCTTAGGAAGAAAAAGTACTAAGCTACCCTGACTACTGATAAAAATAGGCTAGTATTGATATAAATAAACCAACTCTGTGAAAATAATAATGCAGTTTATTTCTAAGTAAAATATGAGTGACCTCGGCCCAGAGAGGAGGTAAAA
>NW_006200600.1:66871-67532 GCF_000334495.1 Tupaia belangeri chinensis
GCAGAAAGACTCTATTCATGGAGCTGGTTTTCAGACCTAAAGATGTTTGCTGAAGCTACACCTTGAGTTTTAGTATCTACCTACTGTTTGGACAGAATTCTTTATTTCCTGGCTTTAAGTCTTAAGCAAGTTTTTCACATTTTAAAATTTTGATTCATTAAAACTAAAACTGCTTTTCTTGAAATTTTATATGTGGAGGATAGTCTATTAAATAGACCCCCCAAATCACAATAACTGGTGTATAATGAGTGTAAATGCAACAGCAGGCCAAAAAATTTTATCGGATCACTTCAGCCTTTTTTCACTATATTTCATTGGCAAAATTTGCCTTAGACCATAAAATAGTTTTGAATTATGTCTTGGCTTATTAAAGAAGTTTGCATGATGACAACATTTCATGTTGCACTTACAAATCTTAGGAAGAAAAAGTACTAAGCTACCCTGACTACTGATAAAAATAGGCTAGTATTGATATAAATAAACCAACTCTGTGAAAATAATAATGCAGTTTATTTCTAAGTAAAATATGAGTGACCTCGGCCCAGAGAGGAGGTAAAATATGCTTTTCTTGGGCTGATGAGGTATAGGGGTTCCTTTTATTTGATTTTGAGAGCAAGAGACTAAGTTTGGAATTTAGTGAAGAGTGAAGAGTTTTTCTATT
>NW_006200600.1:67678-73482 GCF_000334495.1 Tupaia belangeri chinensis
TTAATATATATATATATATATCACAGAGATACTAACTGCAGGGACAGAATATAGGAAGGCTCCTGTCAAAATGGTCTGTTAATGTTTGTGGTCATGACTCCCTCCAGTTCCCCTGGAAAGGATTTTGAAAAATAGGAAAATGCAGTCAGACTTCTGTCCTCATCAGCCACTTTGCTGTCTTATTTTATATCTTAATTAAATGTACTTTCAGATTTGAACATTTAAGAGTAGAAGCTACTGCTAGCATAATACTATTGAAAAACTAAAGAAAATTCTGAGTATTTTGAAATAAATGCATGCTGTTTCCTCCAATCTTGACCTTGGAAACTATGTCCTTATTCAGCAAGGAGCAGCCAGATCGGTCATTGCCCATTTTCCCTCAGAATTGAGAAGTTTTTATAAGAATAGGGGGGACTGAAACCAAGCAAGAACCCCCTAATGTATTTTCTAAGGTTCCTGAAATATAAAGTCCATTTGCATTGTAATGGTCTGGAGTAAGTCTTCAGACTTTGGTTATGATAATGACCAAAGTGGACCATGAATGAGGGCCATTTGACCTCTAAAACTCTCACTTAAAGGAAAGAAGGTTTTCATTTCAATATGTAAGATGTTTTGTAGACTGGAAACTGCTGGTTGTGAGGTCAGAGACTCCAGACTGAATGGTTCCAGACACCTGAAGAAGAATTTGATTATCTAAGGCCTCACCAATCAAGAATGTCCAAGAGATGATCATGCCCTCTTGAACCAATCATTGAACTGATCATGCGCCTAGGACCTTTGCCCCTAATTTTTCTCTTAAACAAAATGCATGTGGGGCGCTCGGGGAGATCTGGTCTTTTCAGCATGAGCTGCCCACTCTCCTTGCTTTGCGCTTTGCAATAAAGCTGTACTTTCCTTCATCACACCATGTGCCTATGGCTTGGTTTTATAGCACTTGGGCAAGTGAACCTGATTTGAGTTCAGTAACAGGAAAAGGGAAACCCGCTCAACAAACAGTGCTGGTAATACAGAATTTCCACCTGCATAACGATGAATCTGAATCCCTTCCTCTCATCTTTGACAAAGATCCACTCAAAGTGGGTCAAAGATCTAAATCAAAGACCTCAAACTATAAAACTGCTACCGGAAAACACTGGGGAAACTCTGGGAGACATTCAGGTAGGCAAAGACTTCTTAAATAGGACCCCTGAACTTCAGAAGCCATTTTAAAGCTGAGGTATGTCCTGGCATGTTCAGGGAAACTATGCTCTAAACCCATCTCCTAGATTTGCAAAAAATTCAGATAAGTTAGGACAACCTCTGTCTTGTCTCTGTCTCTTGCTGTCTGTCTCTCTGTCTGTCTCATACTCTCTCTTTCTTTAAATCATATAGTTTTTCAAGCACCTCTCCTCACCTTGGGCCTCTTCTTTCACTTGTTAATTTCAGAAGCCATTTCAAAGCTGAGGTGTGTCCTGGCGTATTCAGGGAAACTATACTCAAAACATATCTGCTAGACTCCCAAAATGTTCAGACAAGTTAGGACAACCTCTGTCTTCTCTCTGTCTCTGGCTATCTTTCTCTCTGGCAGTTTTATGCTCTCTTTAAATTAAAATTTTTTTTGGAGAGTTTTTTTCTTTTACTATAGGGTGCGTGCACTCGCCAGACAGATAGACAGAGACAGAGAGACAGAAAGTGAAAAATCACCCCCCAGGGGGAATGGCCACGCTGCAATCCCTTCTCCTCCATTCTCCTGTCAGGATCTTGGGCATGCATGCACACATGCCTGGCATGAGTTTTAAGCCACCGGGTGCAGGACATGAACTGCTATCGACTACATGGGAGTCCAACGACATAGCCATTACGCTAACTGCTGGTCCCAAATTAAAATTTTGTTTTTTTCAAGGGCCTCTCCTCACCTTGGGCCTTTTCTTTCACTTGTTAATTTAAGAAATCATTTTGAAGCTGTGGTGCCTCTGGCCATGTTAAGGGAAAGTATAATAAAAACCCATATCCTAGACTCTGAAAATATTCAGACAATGTAGGATGACCTTGGTTCTTCTCTCTGTCTCTGTCTGTCTCTATTTCTGTGTCACACTCTCCCTCTCTTTAAATTTTAAACTTTTTTTTTTTTAATTTTACAGGCACCTCTCCTCACATTGGGCCTTTTGTTTCACTTGTTAATTTCATTAACCATTTGAAAGCTGAGGTATGTCCTTGTGTGTTCAGGGAAACTATCCTCTAATCCAATCTCCTAAACTCCCAAATATTCAGACAAGAAGCCATTTTAAAGCAGAGGTGTGTCTTGGTGTGTTCAGGGAAACTGCACTCTAAACACATCACCTAGACTCCCAAAATATTCAGAGAAGAAGCCATTTTAAAGCTGAGGAGTGTCCTGGCTTTTTCAGGGAAACTATGCTCTAAATCCATCTGCTAGACTCCCATAATATTCAGACAAGCTAGGACATCTCTGTCTCTGGCTGTCAGTCTCTCTGTCTCATGCTCTCTCTTTCTTTAAATTATATATATATACACACACATACATAATTTAGGTTTTCATACACTTCTCATCTTGAGTCTCTTCTTTCACTTATTAATTTCAGAAGCCATTTTGAAGCTGAGGTTTGTCCTGGCATGTTCAGAAAGACTATGCTCTAAACCCATCTCCTAGACACCCAAAATATTCAGACACGAAGAAATTTTAAAGCTGAGGTGTGTCCTGGTGTGTTCTGGGAAACTACTCTCTAAATAGATCTCCTAGACTACCAAAATATACAGACAAGTTTGGATGACTTCTGTTTTCTCTCTGTCTGTCTATCTCTGGCTGTCTGTCTCATGCTCTATCTCTTTTTAAATTTTTTAATTAAAAAAATTTTTTTCAAGCCCTTCTCACCTCCAAGGGTCTTTTCTTTCTCTTGTTAATTTCAGAAGCCATTTTAAACCTGAGGTATGTCCTGGAGTATTTAGGGAAACTGTGCTCTAAACCATGTTTCAGACTCCCAAAATATTCAGACACAATAGAATGACCTCTGTCTTCTGTCTCTGGCTGTCTGTCTCTCTGTCTGTCTCACAATCTCTCTCTTTAAACTTATAATTTATTTTTTTTAATTTTTGAAACACCTCTCCTTATCTAGGGCCTTTTGCTCTGAAACCATTTCCCAGACTCTAAAAGTATTCAGACAAGGTAGGATGACTTTGGTCCTTTTCTCTGTCTCTGGCTACCTGTCTCTATGTCGGTCCTGTGCTCTCTCTCTCTTTAAATTTTTAATTTTTTAAAAAATTTTACAAGCACCTCTACTCACCTTGGGCCTTTTTCTTTCACTTGTTATTTTCAGAAGCCATTCGAAGATGAGGTGTGTCTTTGTGTGTTCATGGAATCTATGCTCTAATCCAATCTCCTAGACTCCCAAAATATTTAGACAAGAAGCCATTTTAAAGCTAAGGTGTGTCCTGGCATGTTCAGAGAAACTGTGTTCTAAACCCTGTTGATGGAAAAATAACCAACATTAAAAATTAATAGTTAATACTCAATGCAGTTTATTTCCAAGCCAAACGTGAGTGACCTAGGCTGGAGAAGAGACACACATGCCTTTTCTCGGGGGTGATCGTGTACAGGGGTTCCTTTTATTTGTTTTTGAGATAGACAACATTTAATGAAGAAATTTTTCCATTGGTCTGGCCCAAAAAGGCGGGACATGTAGGAAGTACTGTGTCTTGGGAAGAAATGAGCAAAAGAATACACTGTAATGGATTGAAATATACATCTCAAAGATACTATGCCAGGGACAGGAGGTAGGAAGAATTCCGTTAATAGAAAATAAATGGTCTGTTAATGTCTGTGGGCATGACTTCCCCAGTCCCTTTTGAAAAATAGAAAAAGTAGTCAGACTTCTGTCCACAACCCAACACCTAGACTTACAAAATATTCAGTCAAAAAGCCATTTTAAAGCTGAGGAGTGCCCTGGCTTGATCAGTGATACTATGCTCTCTAAATCCATCATCTACTCTCCCATAATATTCAGACAAGCTAAGAAGACCTCTGTCTTTTCTCTGTCTCTGGCTGTCTGTCTCTCTGTCTTACATTCTCTGTTTAATTTTCAATTTTTAAAAAATTTTTCAATAACATCACATCATGGTGGGCCTTTTCTTTCACTTGTTAATTTCAGAAGCCTTTTTAAAGCTGAGGTGTGTCCTGGTGTGTTGAGGGAAACTGTACGCTAAACACATCACCTACACTCCTAAAGTATTGAGAGAAGAAGCCATTTTAGAGCTGAGTGCCTTGGCTTGTTCAGTGACACTATGCTCTCAACTCATCTGCTAGACTCCCATAATATTCAGACAAGCTAGGATGACCTCTGTCTTTTCTCTGGCTATCTTATCTCTCTGTCTGTCTCACGCTCTCTCTTTAATTGTCGATTTTTTTTTTTAATTTTTAAGTACCTCACCTCATGGTGGGCCTTTTCTTTTTTCTTTCTTTTTTTTTCTTTCATTTATTTATTTTTTGCATTTTTCCACAAACATTTACTTTACATATCAAAAAAATTTTAGCTCATAATCCATAGATGGTGAGCCTTTTCTTTCATTTGTTAATTTCAGAAGCCTTTTTAAAACTGAGGCGTGTTCATGGAAACTATGCTCTAAACCCATCTCCTAGTCTCCCAAAATATACAGAGAACTTAGGATGGCCTCTGTCTTCTGTCTGTCTCTTGCAGTTGATCTCTGTTTCTGTCTCACGTTCTCTCTCTCTTTTTACATTTTTTTCTTTTTAAATTTTTCAAACACCTCTCCTCATCTTGGGCCTCTTCTTTCACTTCTTAATTTCAGAAGTCATTTTGAAGGTGATGTGTGTCTTTGCATGTTCAGGGAAACTATGATTTAAACCCATCTCCTCGACTCCCAAAATATTCAGACAAATTTGGACAACCTCTGTCTTCTCTCTGTCTCTAGCTGTCTGTCTGTCTGTTTCATACTATTTCTTTCTTTCAATTTTTATTTATTTATTTATTTTTTAATTTTTCAAGCACCTATCCTCACCTTGGGCCTTTTCTTGTACTTGTTAATTTCAGAAGCCATTTTAAAGCTGAGGTGTGTCTTGGCGTGTTCAGGGAAACAATGCTCTGAAACCATTTCCCAGACTCCCAAAATATTCAGACAAGGTAAGACGACCTCTCTCTTCTGTTTCTCTTTCTGTCTGTTTCACACTCTATCTTTAAATTATTAATTTTTTTAAAAAATTTTCAAGCGTCTCTCCTCACCTTGAGCTTTTTATTCTCATTTGTTAATTTCAGAAGCCATTATGAAGATGACTTGTGTCCTGGCATATTCTAGGAAACTATACTCTAACCCTAACTCTTGGACTCCTGACATATTCAGACAAGAAGTCATTTTAACACTGAGGTGTGTCCTGGAGTGTTCAGGGAAACTCTACTATAAACACATGTGCTAGACTTCCAAAATGTTCATACAATTTAGTACGACATCTCTGTCTTGGCTCTCTGTCTGTCTCTCTGGCTGTCTCATTCTCTCTCTTTAAATTTTAATTTTTGTTTAATTTTTCAAGCACCTCTCCTCACCTTGGGCCTTTTCTTTCACTTGTTAATTTCAGAAACCATTTTGAAGCTATGCTGTATCCTGCTGTGTTAAGGGAAAGTATGCTCTAAACACATCTGCTAGAATCCCAAAATGTTTAGACAAGTTAAGACGACCTCTGTCCTCTGTCTCTAATTCTCTGTCCGTTTATCTCATGCTCTCTCTCTTTCTAAGGTTTTATTTAAAAAAAAAAAAATTCAAGCACCTATGGTCACCTTGGGCCTTTTCTTTCACTTGTC
>NW_006200600.1:73593-74915 GCF_000334495.1 Tupaia belangeri chinensis
CAGGGGGGATAGCCATGCCGCAATCCCTTCTGCTCCATTCTCTTCTTGGGATCTTGGGCACATACACACACACACCTGGCATGAGTTCTAAGCCACCGGGTCCGGGATGCAAACCGCGGTCGACTATGTGGGAATCCAGCAACATAGCCTACTGTTGGTTCCCAATTTATGAAGCAATTTTAAAGCTGAGGTTTGTCTTGGTGTGTTCAGGGAAACTATGCTCTAGACCCCCAAAATATTCAAACAAGAAGCCATTTTTATGCTGAGGTGTGTCTTGGCATGTTCAGGGAATCAATGCTCTAATCCAATCTCCTAGACTCCCAAAATATTCAGACGAGTTAGGATGACCTCTGTCTTCTCTCTGTCTCTGGCTGTCTGTCTCTACTCTCTCTCTCTCTCTTTAAGTTTTTATTTTTTTAAATAATTTTTCAAGTGCCTCTCCACACCTTGGGCCTTTTCTTTCACTTGTTAATTTCAGTAGCTATTTTGAAGCTAAGTTGTGTTTTGTCATGTTCAGGGAAACTATGCTCTAAACCCATGTCATAGACTCCCAAAATATTCAGAAAAGATAGGACAACCCCTGTCTTTACTCTGTCTCTGGCTGTCCATAACTCTCTCACACTCTCTCTGTCTTTAAACTTTTAATTTTTTTATTTTTTTTTTAAATTTTTCAAGAGCCTGTCCTCATTTTGGGCCTTTTCTTTCACTTGTTAATTTCAGAAGCCATTTTGAAGCTGAGGTGTGTCCTGATGTGTTCAGGGAAACTATGGTCTAAACCCATCTCCTAGACTCCCAAAATATTCAGACAAGAGCCCATTTTGTTTTATTTTATTTTATCTTTAATTTTTTATTTAAATTTATTTGTTTACGTTCATTCACTATACATCATTACAGCATACAAAACGTGATTTCCCATCCAGAATACATGGTATATTGGCTCAATCAAGCACATCAACATATGTATGTGTTATCAACAAATAATTTTCCATTTCTTATTTTTTTTCCATCCTTGATTCCCATTCCTCACCCTCTGCCATGTTCCATCTTCCTCCCACATTGTCTCTGGTATCCATGGTCAGACAAGAACCCATTTTAAAGCTGAGGTGTTGGGATCAGCAGTTAGCATAATGGCTATGTCCCTGAACTCCCATGTACCTAACCGCAGTTCGAGTCCCAGACCCAGTGGCTTAAACTCACTCTGGGAGCGTGTGCGTGTGTGCCCAAGATCCTGAGAGGAGAGTAGAGGAGAAGGGATTGCAGCATGGTCATCCCCCCGGGGGATGATTTCTCACTTTCTCTCTGTCTCTGTCTTTCTGGTGAGT
>NW_006200600.1:80222-95497 GCF_000334495.1 Tupaia belangeri chinensis
TTCCCTAAGGGAAAGGAATAATCCCTCATCATCCACAGACAGCGTAGTAGAATTCATGGAAATGTCTGATAGAGAATTCAGAATATTCATAGTGACAAAACTAAACTAGATATAAGAGCTGAGTGATAATGAAGTCCAGAAGATGCAGGAGAAAAGACACAATGAGTTCCTTGAGGTGCTGAAATTCTTCCATGACCTGTAAGAGGAAATACACACCATAAAAAAGAATCAAATGGAGCTATTAGAGATGAAGGCTGCCATTCAGAAAATCAAAACTTCCCTCAAATGTATTAAAAACAGATTAATCCATGCTAAAAATTGAATCTTGGATGTTGAAGACAAAAACCTCTGATCTAAAACAAAACAACCAAAAAAATGAGAAAATAACCCCCCAAAAGGAGAATGCTATACGAGAAATACTAGACAGCATTAAGTGCCCAAACATCCAAATATTCGGTATTCCAGAAGGTGAGGAAACTAATAAAGGCATTGATAGTCAATTCCATGAAACCTTGGAAGAAAATTTTCCAAATCTAGAGAGGCATTCAAATATCCAGATACAAGAAATACAAAGGAATCCTAATAAAATCAACCCAAGAATATCTTCTCTAAGGCACATCATAGCCAGACTGGTCAAATCTATAAAGACAAGATACTAACATTGGCAAGAGAGAAACATCAGGTTCCTTATAAATGTTATCTCATCAGGCTAACCTCAGACCTCTCATCAGAAACAATGCATGCAAGGAAAGAATGGGAACAAATATTAGGAGTGTTAAGTGAAAAACACTTTCAACCAAGAATACTATACCCGGCAAGATTATCTTTCATATGAAAAGAAAGAATAAAAACATTTCTCAGATAAACAAGACCTGAAAAATTTGCCAGTAGCAGACCGACTCTTCAGGAAGTTGTGAAAGGAGTGCTTGATCAGTAAAACTAAAGACACATATAGAAATAAGAACAAAAGGCAACCAACAAAATAACCGATTTAATGCTAAGGACAAGAAATATCAATAACAATGTTGAATGCTAACTTCCAGGAATTAAACGGAAAGATTAGATTACGGCAACACTGCATATTTAACAGAAGAGAGTTTGAACATAAGATTGAACTGGCGATATAGAATTTTATGATTTTTGAGTAATATGTTACTGAATTTTTTTTACTATGATTTTTTCCAAGTTTAAACATTTTACTTTAAAGTTGTTGATAGTTTCGGCAATTTGTTAAAATATTTTTCTTGTTGGTTTCTTTAAATGGAAATATAAACTTTTCTTTTTTCTTGACCTTCTTGAATTGGAAATATTTAGGAGTTTTCTTATTTTGTGGCAGAAGCATTATTTGCATAAGTACAATAATGCTTGTTGAACTGAATCAGTAATTGGAAATACTCGGTATTGGACAAGGCTTTGACTGAAACCACATATCTGAAGATCAATCAGAAAATTATGGAACTATGGTGGATCTCAAGTAAGTGAACAGATGCTCTTAGAAAGATGGCCTGACACCATAAATAGTATTGCCTGGCAAGAGGATTAGAGAAAATATATAAAAGAATAGCATAACCTGGACATTTTTTTTTTTTTGAGAGGTTTTTCGCTATAGGGCGCGTGCGCTCACCAGACAGACAGAGAGAGACATAGAGACAGAAAGCAAAAAATCACCCCCCAGGGGAGATGGTCATGCTGCAATCCCTTCTCCTCCATTCTCCTCTTGGGATCTTGGGCACGCACGCACACGTGCCTGGCGTGAGTTTTAAGCCACTGGGCCCGGGACGCAAAACGCGGTTGACTACGTGGGAGTTCAGCAACATAGCCATTATGCTAACTGCTGGTTCCCAAATAACCTGGACTTTTACAGATCAGCAGCATAATCAGTAGAGATTGCAAAAGAGCAGCCACACCAGAGGATTACCTTCAGAAAGACTTTGAAGAAAGAAGAGATGGATCTTTGCTAGCAGATGGTATATCACAGGATACTTGATATGCAGGGCTGAAATGAGAAGGTGTATGTGTGAATAGTGTGCTGGGCATTTGCTTTTCAACAATTTGAGTAGTTGGCATGTCAATATTTTCTTTTTTTTTTTACATTTTTTTTTAGAGAGGTTTTCGCTAAAGACAGAGACAGAGAGACAGAAAGCGAGAAATCACCCCCCAGGGGGGATGGCTATGCTGCAATCCTTTCTCCTCCATTCTCCTCTCGGGATCTTGGGCACGCATGCACACACAGTGTGAGTTTAAGCCACCAGGTCTAGGACTCGAACCATGTTCGCCTAAGTGGGAGTCCAGTGACATAGCTGTTACACTAACTGCTGGTCCTGGCATGTATATATTTTCTGAAAAATATTTAAAACCATACTGTTACTGTTGTTGTAGTCACAAACAAAATTATACAAAATTATAAGAATTATTTTTAACATTATATTTAAAATTCAATATTTTGAAATTTTGATAGTTGTTTATTAACTGTCAAGAACTATGGAGTGTGAGCAAAAATTTGTTGATATGTAAAGTAAATGTTCATGGAAAAATGTAAAAATAAATAAACAACAGCTGTTCTGAAAAAAAAACGGTGATCAACCTTATTAAAAGATAGGAGAATGATTTGAAAAAACCTCTCTCTAAGGGTTATGTTTGAATAGCCAAAAGATGTATGAAAAAATGCTCAACATCCCTCATTGTAAGAAAAATGCAGATCAAAACAACAATGAGATACCACCTAACCCCAGTCAGAATGACTAAGATTAAGAAAAATAAGTGATAAGTGTTGGTAGGGGTGTGGTGAAAGGGGAACTCTCTTACACTGCTGTTGGGAATGTAATTTGGTCTAGCCACTGTGGAGAACAACTTGGAGATTCCTCAAAAATCTCCAAATAGAACTCCCTACCATATGATCCAGCAATCCCACTCCTTGGTATCTGCCCAAAGAACAGAAGAATTCTTCTTTTGAACAGTGCTTGCACATCAATGTTTATTGTGGCATTATTCACAATTGCTAAGACATTGAACCAACCCAAATGCCCACCAACAGAAGAATGGATTGAAAAACTGTGGCACATATACTCTATGGAATACTATCCAGCCATATAAAAAAACAAGACCCTAGCTTTTGACAGAAAGTGGATCAATATGGAAGATTTACTGCTGAATGAAGCAAGCCACGCTATGGAAGTGAGTCATTGTATGTCCCCATTTAATATATATTGAGTGCTAGCACTGTATTACTGAAATTCACTGAATAAAGGATATAGAAACACAGTAGTAAATGGTTGTGAATTTAGTGTTTGTGAAAGAGTAGAGTCTGAGGAAGAACATTTATAAGAAAAATAGAGTCAAAACAGTGTCAATGGGACAAAGAAATGTGGTATTTTCTCTTGAATATAATTTTATAGTATTATCAACTAGACTAGGGAGAAATGTACACATGTTGGAATATTCACTTTGTAAGTAAATAATGAGATTGAATGTATTAAAGAACAATAAATAAATAAATGAAAGAATTAAAGAACAATCATGCATCACATTTTTTTCTTGAATTATTCATTCCAAAAATGAGACCATGGCATTTGATAGAAAGTGGGCAAATATGGCAGATTTAATGCTAAGTGAAACAAGCCAGATTATGATAGAAGGGTATTGTGTATCCCCACTTTATACTGAATGTCTGTAGTCTATGACAGAAACTGAAAGATTGGAAGGCATAAAAGGCATGAGAAGCAACTGTAAATACCAGATCTTCAAGAAATGCTGACAGGAGTATTATATCAGGAAAACTAAAGATTGACAGACATAAATAAAAGAACATAAAGCAACCCTAAAAATGACTAACAAAATGACAAGGACAAGTCCAAAAATACTGATAATTAATTTAATGTATTAAATTCCCCAATCAAGAGACACAGACAGGTTTAATGGAGAAAAAAACAGAAATCCTCTGTTTGCTACAAGAAACACATCTCATCAATAAAGAGATACGCCAACTAAAAGTTAAGGACTGGAAAAAGATATTTTATGTAAGTAAAACTTAAAAAGAGGCTGGAATCATGATACTGATATCAGACCAAGTTGACTTTAAGACAAAAACTCTAAGAAGAGACCAAAAAGGTCAGTATACAGTGCTAAAAGGGCTAATTCATCAGGAAGATACAACACATAAATATCTATACATTCACCTCAGGAACACACAAATATGTTAAAATAAGACTGCTATATCTAAATGAATAGTTAGACTGCAACACACTAATAGCTGAGATTCTTAATCCCTACTAAGTCCCTTAGACAGATCAAATACACAAAATATAAGCAAAGAGATACAGGATCAAAATAGCACTATAATGAAATAAACTTAATGGAGATCTATAGAACTGTCTACCCAACAACCACAAAATATACATTTTCCTCACATCTGAATGGAAACTTTTCAAATATTTACCACATGATAGTACACAAAACAAGCATTTACAAATTCAAAGTTATAAAAATATATGTCCAGAATCTTCTCCAACTCTAATGAAAATAACTATGAAATTAATTTAAAAAAACCCTTGAAAATTCACAAACATATGGAAACTAAACAACCTACTCCTGAATTACTTCACAACCACTAAAGAAATTAAGACTAAAATAAAAAGATTCGCTGAAACCAAAAACAATGAGTACATGGGTTTCCATAATACATGGGACACACCGAAAGTAGTTATAAGAGGAAGGTTCATAGAAATTCATGAACATAAATCAAAGATGGAAAGGTGGCAAATAGACAACCCAAGAACACACCTCAGGGAACTGGAAAAATTTTAAAAATGCAAGGAGGAAAGAAACAATAAAGATTAGGGCAGAAATAAATGAAATAGAGAACAAGCTACAGAAAACAAATGAATCCATAGCACGTCCTGTGGGAAGTTGACAAAGCTGAACAAAATTGACACACAGTTAGCTAGACTAAGAAGAAGAGAGAAAGAAACCAGGTAAGTCAAATTTGCAAACAGACAATATTACAAAAGACATGGCAGAAATATAAAATATCATCAGAGAATACTATGAGTGACTACATTTTATCCTTGAAAAAATGGACAAATTTCTGTATACATAAAATCTACCAAGCATTAATTAGGAAGACATAGAATGTCTGAATAGACCAATGACAAGTAAAGGAATAGAACTTTAAATAACCTCCCACCAAAAAAAAACTCAGAGTCTCATGGTTTCACTTCTGAATTCTACAAAACATTTAAAGATGAGCTAACTCCATTATACTCACATTATTTCAAAGATGTAAAAGAAAGGAATTATCCCAAATTTATTCTATGAAGCCTCCATCACCCTGATGCTCAAAACAAAGACATAAGAAAAGAAGACCACAGGCAAATATCTCTGATGAATATAAATGCATAAACTCTCAACAACATGCTAACAAATTGTATCCAATGACATAATTAAAAGTCATAAAACATAACCAGGTAAGCCACAAGCCTAATTCCAGGGATTCAAGGATGGATCAATATATGCAAAACCAAAAGTGTAATATGTGATATTAACAGAAGGGTAAAAACTACATGAATGTATAAATCAATGCAGAAAAAGAATTTGATAAAATACAACATTCCTTCATGATTAAGAATCAGAGAATTAGATATATAAGTGACATTTCTCAACACAATAAAAGCCATATATGAAAAAAATATCCCAGGGCTGACATCATACTGGAAGTACTAGCCAATTCAATTGTTTAAGAGAATAAAATAAAAGACATTTTAGGGACCAGCAGTTAGCATAATGGCTATGTCGCTGGACTCCCATGTAGTTGACCACAGTTTGAGTTCCAGACCTAGTGGCTTAGACTCACGCCGGGCGTGTGTGCGTGCATACCCAAGATCCCAAGAGGAGAATGGAGGAGAAGGGATTGGGGCGTGGCCACCCCCCCTGGGGGGTGATTTCTCTCTTTCTGTCTCTCTGTTTCTCTCTGTCTGTCTGGTGAGTGCACACGCCCTGTAGCAAAAAACTCTCTAAAAAAATAAATAAATAAAAGACATTTTAATAGGGAAAAATGAAGTAAAATTATCTATGTTTGCAGATGACATGATTATATACAGGAAAAAATCCAAAGGAATCCACAGAAAGACTCCTGGAAGTGATAAATAAATACAGTACAGTGACAGAAAACAAAATAAACATAAAATATCTATAGCCTTTCTATACAGCAACAAGGAGCAGACTGAGTAGACTTGAAAGTAATCACTTTTACAATACCCACAAAAAAATATAATATATGTAGGAATAAACTTAACCAAAGAAGTCTACAGTGAAAACTACACAAAACTAAAAAATGAAATTAAAAATGACATTAAAAAGTGGAAGAAAATCCCATGTTCCTGAATTGGAAGAATTAACATAATCAAAATAGCAATTATACTCAAATTAATTTATACATTTAATGCAATTCCAATGGAATTACCACAGGCGTTCCTCACAGTTTTAGAAAAAAAAAATGATAGACTTTGTCTTAAATCATAAAAGGCTTCGTATTGCCAAAGCAGTACTGAGAAAGAAGAGTGGAGTAGGAGGCATCTCACTACCTGACCCCAAAATATATTACAAAGCTGTGATATTCAAAACAGCATAGTACTGACAAAAAAACAGACATGTGGACCAATGGAACAGAGTAGAGACACCAGAAATAAACTCCAAAACTTACAGACAACTGATTTTTGACAAAGAGCACCAATCTAGTGGGGAAAAGAAAACCTCTTCTGCAAATGGTACTGGAAAAACTGAGTATCCACCTTCAGAAAGATGAAACTGGACCCCTATCTCTCACAATTAAAAATCAACAAAAAATGGGGACCAGCAGTTAGCATAATGGCTATGTCACTGGACTCCCATGTAGCTGACTGCAGTTCGAGTCCTGGACCCGGTGGTGTGTGTGTGTGTGTGTGTGTGTGTGTGTGTGTGTGTGTGTGTGCCCAAGATCCCAAGAGGAGAATGGAGGAGAAAGGTATTGCAGTGTGCCCATCCCCCCTGGGGGGTGGTGATTTCTCACTTTCTGCCTCTCTGTCTCTCTTTGTCTTTCTGGCGAGCACACAACATCTGTAGCAAAAACCTCTCAAAAAAATCAGCAAAAAATGAATCGAAGATCTAAATCTAAAATCTCAAACTATAAAATTACTGGTGGAAAACACTGGGAAAACTCTTGGAGACACTGGGGTAGGCAAAGACTCCTTAAATCAAACAACCAAAGCACAGGATATCTAGTTTTTCTAGTATCATTTACTGAAGAGATTTTCTTTACCCACTGAATTGTCTTGTGCCCTTTGTGAAAAATTATTTGGCTGTATTTTGGAGAGTTATTTCTGTTTTTTTTTTAATTATTATTATTTTTATTTTGTTCCATTGCTCTACATGCCTGTTTTTGTGCCGGTACCATGCTGTATTGATTATCACAGTTTTGTCATGTATTATGGGGTCTGGGAGTGAGATGCCTCCTGCTACACTCTGCTCATTATTGCTTTGGCAATATGGGGTCTTTTATGATATCACATAAATTATATAATTTTTTTTCTAAATCTGTGAAGAAGGTCTCTGGTAATTTGATTGTCATTGCAATAAATTTACAGATAATTTGGATATAATTGACATTTTGATTATGTTAATTTTTCCAATCCAGGAATATGGGATTTTCTTCCATTTTTTTGTGTCATTTTCAATGTCTTTTTTTTTTAGATTTTTGCAGATTTCCTTTTAGAGTTACTTGACTTCTTCGGTTAGGTTGATTCCTATGTATCTTATACTTTTTCTGGGTATATATGAATAGGATAGCTTTCTTTAATTCTACTTCAGTTTGTTCATCATTGGTGTCTAGAAATATTATAGATTTTTGTTTCCTTTTGTCAGGAACTGCCATCTTCTAGTAATTAACTAAAATGACGAACACAAAAGGAAAGAGAAGAGGCACCAGATACATGTTCTCTAGGTCTTTTAGAAAACATGGAGGGGATTTTCTGGCAACATATATGTGAATCTTCAATAAAGTTGATATTGTAGACATTAAGGGAGTGAGCACTGTTCAAAAAGGAATGCCCCACAAATATTACCATGGCAAAACTCGAAGAGTCTACAGAGTTACCCAGCATGCTGTTGGCATTGTTCTAAACAAAGAAGTTAAGGGCAAGATTCTTGCCAAGAGAATTAATGTGCATATTGAGTATATTAAGCATTGTAAGAACATAGATAGCTTCCTAAAATGCATGAAGGAAAATGACCAGAGAAGGAAGGAAGCCAAAGGGAAAGGTACCTAGGTTCAACTAAAGCTCCAGGCCACTCCATCCAGAGAAGCACATTTTGAGAGAACCAATGGAAAGGAGCCTGAGCTACTGAAACCTATTCCCTATGAATCCATGGCTTGATGGGTGCTAAAAATGAACTAATCTATGGTCTATTAAAAAAATAAATATTTTGTATGTTGATTTAGTATCTTGCCACTGTACTGTATTCATTTATCACATCCTGGAGGTTTTTTGTATATTCTTTTGGGTTTTCTATGTACATAATAAAATCATCTTCAAATAGAGATAGTTTCACTTCTTTCCATATTTGAATGCCTTTTACTGTATTCTTTTGTCTAATTGTATTGGTTAGAGTTTCCAGTACTATACTGAAAAGGAGTGTAGTAAGTGGGAAGCCTTGTTTTAATCCAGTTTTTAGTGTAAAAGTTTTCAGCTTTTCCCCATTCAGTATAATGTTAACTATGGGGTTTTCATATATAGCTTTTATTGTGTTGTGAAATGTCACTCTATGTCTATTTTTTCTGAGACTTAATCATGAAGAGATGTTGTATTTTATCTAATGCTTTTTCTGCATCAATTGATATAATAGTATTTTAAAAATCTTTCTTACTGTTAATATAATGTATTACACTTATAGTTTTGCATATGTAGATCCATCCTTTCTTCCCTAGAGTAAAGGCTACCTGTTGATGGCATCTTTTCAATGTGCTGTTGGATATGATTTGCAAGTTTCTGGTTGAGAAATTTTGCATTTATATTCGTCAGAGATATTGGTTCATAAGTTCCCTTTTTTATTATGTTCTTGTCTTTTTTGTGGATCATGGTGATGGTTTGGATGACTGGGGCTGCCTCAGCCCTGCCTATTGGTCCCTGGCTGGGCAGGGATTTCACATGAAATGTCTGCTTAAGAATCCTGAAGTTTTCTATCCTATTTGGAGGAAGAACAGCAAAGATTTGGTAAAGAAAGGAAAACTTCACCTACCTTCTAGATTTGAAACTACAAGATGAAGTTTGTAAGTACTGGGCAGGCTCAGCCCTGCCTTCTGATATATGGGTGGTCAGGGAACTTCAGATGGAGATGCCTGCTTAAGAGGCATGCATTTTTTCTGTCCTTCTAGCTCTGAAACTACAAAGTGTGATTTGGAGGGCTGGGGCTGTCTCAGCCCTGCTTCCTGCTACCTGGTAGGCAGGGGACTTAAGATCTTTTTCAGGCATTTAAAAGATTTCCTTTTGTCTGTGGTTTGTTATTAGAAAACTATTGTGTTCCCTTGATGTATCTTGTTTCCTCGATTTTCCATATGTCTTGTGTTCTTTTTAATTTTTTTATTAATTTTTAAAATTATTATACATTATATCTATATATTTAGTGGTATAATCACTTTGTTTATTTACTTATTTATGAGGGATTTTTGCTATAGAATCTGTACATGTTCAGGAGAGAAAGAGAAAAAGTGAGAAAGCACCCCTCAAGGGGATGACCATGCCACAACCCCTTCTCCTCCATTCTTCTCTCAGGATTTTGGGGACACAAACACATGTGCCTGGAATAAGTTTCTTTTTAAATTATTTATTATTATTATTTCTACATTAAATCACTATACATAATTTAGATTGTGAAGAGACTTTACCCAGCATGATTTACACCTGGCATGAGTTTCAAGCTGCCAGGTCTCAGACTGAAACTGCAGTCAACCATGTTGGAATCCAGGGCCTTAACTATTATGTTACCTGCTGGCCTCCAACACTTCTGATTTTATGCAGTAGCTTTTTAAGGTAAGGATGTGTTTTTTATTTTATGAGGAAGTATTTTTATAGTATTGGTTGAGTTGGGTTCTTTTAGTTTGGGATTTTGTGGACACAGTAGTGTAATCTTTTACTTCTCCAGCTACAATCAATGTCTTTTGTATTTGTGATTGCCTCAACCATCCAGACTGCAAATGTTTGTGATGGTAGTGATAGGACTTTACTGAAGGCTGGGGGTTGCTATGTGGGCCAGTCAGTTCCCTAGAGTGTTGGCAGTAACCAGGGGAGTTGTACTTCTACCCCTAGCAGTCATATACAAGATGTGGTAACCCTGGTAGTGACAGAGAGAAGTACAGTCTCTCAAGGTGGCAGAGCCTGGTTGAGCTTGTCCTCGGGCCCTGTAGGTATTAACATCGCATGGTATTGGTAATGAAAGCACACAACAGCAGGGGCCAATTACGCCTTCCCTCAGTTTCTGGAGAGTGTGTACAAGGTGTGGCAGGTCCAGTAACAGTCACACATGGCAGCAGTGCCTACTCTCTGAGTAGCACATATATCAAATCGCCCAGTCATGTAGGTAGCCTGCACTATACACTGAAGAGTCTCTGTCGGGGTTTATGGCACTTCAAGGTGTGGAAGTGAGAGTGTGTACAGACCCAACACCTCTCTGGTTCTTGTCTGATGTTCACAAGGGGTTAGAAATGCACATAACCAGCAGGTGGTGTGGTGGTTAAGGTGCTGGACATTCCCACATGGCTGACCATGGTTCAAGTCCCAGACCTTGGACCTGGTGGCTTCCTTTCTCACTATCCATCTCTCTCTTTCCTTCTCTGTGTCTCTCTCTGGCCAAATTAAAATAAATGAATGAATAAATAAAATTAAATAAATAATAAATAAACTTTATTAAATAAAAAAAAAAAGAAATGCAGATAAATGGAGAGGATAGCAAGCAGAGTTTTACTGAAGGAGGAAAAGCTTCCAATGCAGTGGACCCAAGTCGGGTGCAGCAGGTGATCTGAAATGGCCTAGTTATATAGGATCCTGACAAGGACAAAAAACCTCTTGTTCTTTGAAACGGGTTATCAGTCCAGGTTCTTGAACTTAAGACACCTGAGAGTCTTGAGTTACTCTTAGACTCTGAAGGGGACTAGATGGCTCTTTGTTTTAGCTAATGATGGATATTTTCTTATCTTTTTGCTCTGGACAGTGACCAGCTTTGACCTGATTTTAGCCCATCAACAGAAAGTCATAAATTTCTCAGAGACTTGTAATGGGGACATAGTGAACATTTGTCACACCATTGATACTAAAACCACAGTAACTACATTATGGGGAGCTCATCCCCTACCCACCTATGAGTGGGGTCTAACTTCTCAGTATCATGTGAACTCAAGTGCCAGCTATACTGATGGGTCTATCTGGGTTGTTATTGCTGTAGGTATCTGTATATTCTTGCATAACTGTGGGGGAAGGTCTCAGAGATGTGGAGATGTAGGAGCTATTTGCCATCAGGGTATACTTTAGTTCAACAGTGGCTCACTTTGTATATGTTCGTGAATTTATCAATTTTGTCTAGGTTTTCTAATTAGCTGGCATATAATGATTCATAATTATCTCTTATGATTTATTGTATTTGTGTATCCATTCTAATGCCTTTTCTCATGCTTTTAAATTTTATTTATGACTCTTACTTTATATTTTCTTAGTCTAGCTAATGGTTTGTCAATTTTATTTATTCTTTTTAAATTGTCATTTCTGGTTTATTTTGTTGATCATTGTATAGTTTTCTTGGATACAGTATATTTTAAAAGTATGTACACAGTGTGTAAGAATCAAATCAATTACATGTTGTGCAGATTCAATATTTTGTAGAGTTGGAGTATATAATAAATTGTCAAAATTTTTTCACTCTGCTGTGGTACACCATTCCATAACATTTTATTTGTTTATATGCATTCTTGTGTCTGTTAAATAATTTTCTTTCAAACTCTCCAGTCCCACTCTTTGCAGCTTCTAACATCTACAATTACTCACTCTCTCTACTTTTCTATGATTCAGTCCTTTATCTTCCAGTAAAGAGTGAGGATACTCGGTATGTGTTAAGCAGGAACATAAAGAATTTTCCTTTCATAATATGACTTATTTCACTTAGTATTATCTCTTCCATTTTCTTCCAGTTCCTGTCAAGTTTCAGAATATTATTGTTAGTTATGGCTTAATAATACTCCATTGTGTATCTGTGCCATATATTCTTTATCTGTTCTATCTATCTATGAATTTGGGAGAACTTAGGTTAACTCCATGCATTACCTATTATGACTAATGCTGTAATAAATATGGCTGTGCAAAATGTTTCACTGACAGAGTGACTTCCTGTCTTTTGGTTATATACCCAACAGAGGAATTACTGAATTAAATGGTAATTCCATTTTTAGATTTTTGAAGAGCCTCCAAACTACTTTCCACATTTTAATTATATTCTTTCTTCAAACACATTTGCTGGTATGGCTATGCTGTTACATTTATATCAACAAAGCACAAGTGTTTTCCTTTCTGCACACCCTAGTCAGCACTTGCTACTCTTAGTTTTTCTTGATTATAGTGACTATGATGTGCAATCACATTTCAGACTAAGGATTCTTCTGTCCTTTGAATAGATACCAAGGAATAGGATTGCTGGATCATATGATGGTTCTATTTGTAGAGTTTTGAGGAATCTCCATATTTTTCTCCACAGTGGCTGGACCAATTTACACTCTCACCAACAGTGTAAGAGGGTTTCCATTTCACTGTATATCTTCCAAAACTTACCATTTTTAAATTTTTAATCTTAGTCATTCTGATGGGTTAGGTGGTATCTCATTGTTTTTTTTAAATGCATCTTCTTTATGATGAGGGACATTGAGCATTTTTTCATATACCTTTTGGCTATTCATATGTCTCCTTAGAGAGTTGTTTTTTCAGATCATTCTCACATCTCTTAATTGGGTTGATCATCTTTTTTTCAGGTTAGCTGTTTAAGTGCCCTGTGTCTTAAGGTTATCAGTACCTTATCTGAAGCAGAGTTGACAAACATATTTTCTCATTCCAAGGGCTGTAGATTCACGCTAATTACTGTGCTTTTTTTCCACGAAGAAATTTCTTAATATGATATAATCCCACTTGTCTATTTTGGAGATTATTGACTGTGCACTGGGGATCTTATTTAAGAAGGATTTGCCTACCCCAATGTATCCCAGAGTATCCCCTGTATTTTCCAAAAGTAGTTTCATAGTTTCAGGTCTTAGGTTTAGATCTTTGATCCACATTGAGCTGATTTTTGTCAATGGTGAGAGGTAGGGTTTTAGACTCATTTTTCTCCAAATAGATATTCAGTTTTTCCAGCACCATTTGCTAAAGAGGTTTTCTTTTCACCACTGGATTGTCTGACACCCTTTCTCAATAATTAACTGGCTGTATGTTTTAGGGTTTATTTATGGGGTCTCCATTCTGTTCCATTGCTCTACTATCTGTTTCTATGCCAATACCATGCTGTTTTGATTATTCACAGGTTTATAGTATATTATTGGGTCAGGGAGTGAGATGCTGCCCACTTCACTCTTCTTGCGCAGGATTGCTTTGCCAGTATGAGGCTTTTTATGATTACAGACAAATTGTATAATTGTATTTTCTAGATATGTGAAGAATGTCTCTGGTACTTTTATTGAGATTGTGTCAAATATGTAGATTAACTTGGGTATAATTTCCATTTTGATGAATTCTTCTCACTTTCCTTCTCTCTCTCTCTCTCTCTCTCTCTTTCCATCCTCCTGACTCAACCTTGGTAGATTGTGTGTCCTGGAATTTGTGAATCTCATCCAGATTTCATTGTTTGTTGTGGTATAGTTGTTCATATTATCCTCTAATGCTGTTTTGTATTTTTTTCTTTTTTTATTATTTACTTATCATTTTTTCTTTCATTTTCTTTTATACATTCAATCACATTATTTAGCTTACAAAGTGAATTTTTCAACATGTGAACATTTCTCCCCAGTCCAGTTGATACACCCATTTACTGTTTCGATATCCTTTAGTCAATCAGTTTCAGTCATAGTGTGCGGACACTGGTATATATTAAGTGGGGAATACAAGGTCTCTTCTTCATAGCCTGGCTTGTTTCACTCAGCAGTAAATCTTCCATATTCATCCACTTTCAGTCAAAAGCCAGTGTTTTGTTGTTTTAATATGGCTGAATAGTATTCCATAGAGTATATGTGCCACAGTTTTTCAATCCATTCATCTGTTTGTGGGCATTCAGGTTGGTTTCATATCTTAGCAATTGTGAATAGTGTCACAATAAACATTGATGTGCAAGCAGTTTTCTGATGAAGGATTCTTCTGTTCTTTGGTTAGATACCAAGGAGTGGAATTGTTGGATCATATGGTAGTTCTATTTGTAGATTTTTGAGGAATCTCCAAATTGTTCTCCACAGAGTCTGGACCAATGTACATTCTTACTAGCAGTGTAAGAGAGTTCCCCCTTTCACCACATCCCCACCAGCACTTATCTTTTTTTTTTTTTTTGTTTTGTTTTGTTTTTAATCTTAGTCATTCTGACTGGGGTTAGGTGATATCTCATTGTAGTTTTGATCTGCATCTTCCTTATAAAGAGGGATGTTGAGAATTTTTTCCATATGCCTTTTGGCTATTCATATGTCTTCCTTTGAGAGTGGTTTTTTCAACTCATTCTCCCAAATTTTAATAGGATTGACCATCTTGTCTTTTTTCAGAACAGCTGCTTGAGTTTCTTGTGAATTCTAGTTGTCAGTCCCTTATCTGATGCATAGTTTACAAAAAAATTTTCCCATTCTGATGGATATCGATTCCCTTTCAATATAGCAGTCTTTACATAGTTGGGTTCCCCAGTATTGGGTATGTAAGTATTTATAATCATCACCTCTTCCTGATAAATTTATCTTTTTATTACTATATAGTATCCTGCTTTTCTACTTTTGGCAGTTTTTGTCTTAAAGTCTATTTGTCTGATATTAACTCCAGCCATTTTATTTGTTTGTTTTCTGTTTGCATGAAATGACTTTCCAGCTCTTCACGTTTAGTCTATGTCTGTCTTTATTAGTGAGGTATGTTTTTTGAATGCAATATATAGAAGGCTCCTGTTTGTGTCTTTTTTTATCCATTCATCCAATCTGTGTCTTTCAATTGGATAATTTAAACCATTAAATTTCTATATTGTTACCAATATTTGAA
>NW_006200600.1:96160-98537 GCF_000334495.1 Tupaia belangeri chinensis
AGAATTGCCATTTTGATTATATTAATTCTTCTAATCCAGGAATATGAGATATCCTTCCATTTTCAATTTCTTTTTTTTTAACTTCTCATAGTTTTCCTTGTAGAGGTCTTTAACTTCTTGGTTAGGTTTATTCCTAAGTATCTTATACTTTTTGTGGCTATGATAAATGGAATAACTATTTTCAGTTCTATCTCAGTCTGCCTGTTGTTCATATATAGAAATGCTATAGATCTCTGTATATTGATTTTGTATCTTGCTACTTTTCTGAATTCATGTATTAATTCCAGAAATTTTTTCATGGAAACCATTGGGTCTTCTATGTGTACAATCATGTCATCTGTGAATAGAGAGTTTCACCTCTTCTCCTATTTGAATGCCTTTTCTTTTTTTTCCTCTTTTCTGATTTAGTTCGTGAGGACTTCCAGTACTATATTGAAAAGGAGTGGAGAAAGTGGGTGTCCTTTTCTTGTACCTGTTTTTAGTGGAAAAGCTTTCAACTTTTCCCCAGTAAGTATAATGTTAACTGTAGGTTTTTTTTTTTTTTTTTAGATGGCTTTTATTGTGCTGAGACATGACCATTCTATAGCAATCTTACTGAGGGTATTAATCATGACAGGGTGCTATAATTTATCAAATGCTTTCTCTCTGCATCAATTGGAATGATCATATGATTTTTATCTTTCTTTTAATACAGTGTATTATATTTATGGTCTTGCATATGTTGAACCTCCCTTACATTCCTGGGATATAGCCTACCTGGTCGTACTGAATAATCTTTCTTATATACTATCAAATATGATTTGCGAGTATCTTGTTGAGAATTTTTGCATCTATATTCATCAATGATATTAGTTTGTAGTTTCCCTTTTTTGTCATGTCCTTATCTGTTTTGGAAATGAAGATGATGGAGGCTTCATAAAATCAATTTGGAATGCGTCCCTGCTTTTCAATCTTTAGAAATAATTCATGTAGGATAGGGGTTAAAAGTTTTAAAAGTTTTGTAGAATTCAGAAGTGAAGCCATCTGGACCTGGACTTTTTTTTTGCCAAGAGATTATTTATTACTGATTCAATCTCCTGGCTTGTTATGGTCTATTCAGGTTTTCTATGTCCTCCTGATACAATCTTGGTAGATTATATGTACCCAGAAATTTTTCCATCTCCTCCAAGTTATCTTGTTTGTTGGCATACAGTTGCTCACAGTATCCTCTAATGATATTTTGTATTTCTATTATGTCTATTGTAATGTTGCCTCTTTCATCACATATTTTATTTATTTGGTTTCTTTCTTTCTTCTTCCTTATCAGTCTAGTCAATGGTGTGCAGATCTTGTCAATCTTTTCAAAGAGAGAACGAGCTTTTGCTTTCATTTATTTTCTGGACGGTTTGTTTATTTTCTATTTAATTTATTTCTGCTTGAACCTTTATTATTTCTTTTCACCTGACATTTTTAGTTTTCTTTGTTTTTGTTGTTTTTCCAATTCCCTAAGACATAATGTTAGGTTATCTATTTGCCACCTTTTCATCTTTTTCTTATGCTCACTAATTGCTATGAACTTCTCTCTTTTGACTGCTTTTGTCCTGTCCCATAGATTATGGAAACTTGTGAACTAATTATAATTTGTTTCCATAAATATTTTGATTGCAAACCTAATTTCTTCAGTAGTTAAGTCATTCAGAAGTAGGTTGTTCAGTTTCCATGTATTTTTGTATTTTTGAGGTTGTTTCTTGAAATTAATCCATCATACTCAGAGAAGATGCTGGATATTGTTTATGCCTTTGAATCTGTAAAGGCATAGATTTGTGTTCTAACATATGGTCAGTCTTTGAAAAGGTTCCATGTTGGGGTAAGAAAAATGTATATTTTGTGGACTTAGGGTGAAAAGTTCTATAGATATCTATCAAGTCCATTCGATTTATAGTATCATTTATGCCCTATATCCTTCTATTTATTTTTGGCCTAGAAGATCTGTCTAAAGGAGATAATGGGGTGTTCAGATCCCCAATGCTTTTGATTAATTTGGCCAGTCTTTGTCTCCTAATTGGAGAATCTAATCTATTGACATTCAATTTTATTATCGATATTTTCGTACCTGTTCCTATCATTAAGTGAGCCATTTTCTTTGTTGCTTTTTATTCTCTTATAACTGTCCTTCTGTCTTTTAAGTTTTCCTTGTATAGCACTCCCCTAAAAACCTCTTGAAAAGCTGGTTTGGTGTTGGTAAATTCCTTCAAATTTTGTTTATCTGAGAATTTTTTTAAATCTTTTTTTTCCATATGAAAGATAATCTTGCCAGGTATAGTATTTTGGGTTGAAATATTTTTTTTATTCAACATTTTGATTATATTTACCCATTCTTTCCTTGCCTGCATTATTC
>NW_006200600.1:98554-102624 GCF_000334495.1 Tupaia belangeri chinensis
GAGAGGTCCAATGTTAGCCTGATGGGGTGACCTTTGTAAGTAACTTGACATTTCCCTCTTGCCAACTTTAGTATCTTGTCATTGTCTGTTGTTCTTGCCAACTTGACTATGATGTGCCTTGGAGAGGATCTTCTTGGGTTGATTCTACTTGGGGTCATATTTATTTCTTTGGTCTGGATATTTTAATGCTTTTCTAGGTTTGGAAAGTTTTCTTCCAGGATTTCATGGAATAAATTATCAATGCCTGTATCATTTTCTTCCTCTTCTTTGACACCAATTATCTGGATGTTGGAGCACTTGATGGTATCCAGAATTCCTCGTATATTATCCTCATTTTCCTTGGTTGTTTCCTCAATCTTCTTAATATTTTTTTTCTAGGTCAGATGTTTTGTCTTCTTCATTCAAGATGTGATCTTCTGCTTGATCTAATCTAATTTTAATACTTTTTAGGGAGGTTTTGATTTCCTGTATCACATTCTTCAACCCTAGAAATTCCATCTGGTTCTTTTTTAGGTGTCTATTTCTTCTTTCAAATCATGAAAGGACTTCCTCATCTCCTGGAGCTCCTTGTCTCTTTTCTCTTCCATCTCAGTTAATTTGGTCACTACAAATATTCTGAATTCCTTATCCAACATGTCCATGACATCCATTGTATTGACTTTAGGTGACATGGGCTTGACCATTTCACTTAAGGGAGAGGCCTTTTGTTGGTTGCTCATATTTCTTGTGCCTCTGCAATTGTTTCTAGTCATCTGAAAATCTATTTGTTCCTTTCTAACTTATTCAAGATATCTTTGAGTGTTAAAGGTTCACAGGATTAGAAAAATGGTGATCTCTCTTCTGGTCTGCCTATCTGTTGCTCACCAGTACCATGTACTGTTGTTACTGGTCCTGGGTAATTGAAAGACCTCCCTGTTTCTAAGAAGTGATCTTTCAACTGACCTAATAAGCTTCACCACAAGAGAAAAGATATAATTGTGCTACATTGTACATCATGTGCTATTCAAAATACTTAAGATTCTGAGAGTCATAAGGCTAGTAGGGAAATAGTGGAGGGTAAGTGATGGGTCCAGGACCTTAGGGTCTGCAGCCACAGGCAGCCTGGTGTCTGGCACTGCCGCTGGCTTGAACTGGTCTCCTTAGGGAGGGGTGCAAATTAAATCATAAAGTCCCAAGAAACAAACCTGAAGTCCAGAGATGAGTAAGGATGGGCATGATTAATGGGTCCTGGCCCTTAGGGCCTTCAGCCACAGGCAGTCTGGTGTCTGGCACTGCTGCTGGCTTGAACCAGTCACCAAAATCGAGGTTTTAGATTTAGATCTTTGCTCCATTTTTAGTTGATTTTTAATTGTGAGATCTAGGAATCTAATTTGATCCTTCTGCAGGTGGATATAGTTTTTCCAGCACCATTTACTAAAGAGCTTTTTTTCTTTTCACTACTAGATTGATTGGTGCTCTTTTTAAAAATGTCAGCTTGGGAACCAACAGTTAGCGTAATGGCTATGTCACTAGACTCCCACGTAGTCGACAGTGGTTCGCATCCCGGACCCGGTGGCTTAGAACTCTCACCAGGCGCGTGTGCGTGCATGCCCAAGATCCCGAGAGGAGAATGGAGGAGAAGGGATTGTGGCAGGGATTGTGGCATGACCATCCCCCCTGGGGGGTGATTTCTCACTTTCTGTCTCTATGTCTCTCTCTGTCTGTCTGGTGAGCACATGCACCCTATAGCAAAAACCTCTCCCAGAAAAAAAAAGTCAGTTTTTAAATTTATTTCTGGGGTCTCTATTCTCTTCCATTGTTTCATGTTTCTGTATTTTGCCAATACCTTGCTGTTTTGCTGTAATTATCACAGCTTTGTAATATATTTTGGGGTCAGGGAGGTCAATGCCTCTTTTCCCACTCTTGTGCAAGATTGCTTTGGCAATATGGGGGCATTTATAATTCCAGACAGTTCTATTATTATATTTTCTAAATCTATAAAGAATGTGTCCACTAATTTCATAGGGGTTGCATTTAATGTGTAGATTAATTGGGGAAGAATTGCCATTTTTATTATATTAATTCTTCCAATACTGGAAAATGGGATCTCCTTCCACCTTTTAATTTTATTTTCAATTTCCTTTTTTTTATTTTCATATTTTTTCTTGTAGAGATCTTTGACTTTCTTGTTTAAATCTATTCCTAGGTATCTTAGAGTTTTTGTGGCTATGGTGAATGAGATTGCTTTCTTCAGTTCTCTCTCAGTCTGCTTGTTGTTCTTATATATAAATGTTAGCAATTCTTCTATGTTAATTTTGTATCTTGGCACTTTATTGTATTCATTTAGTATTTCCAGTAGTTTTTCATGGATATCTTTTGGTATTCTATGTATACAATCTCCACACAGAAATAATTTCAATTCTTCTTTGCCTATTTGAATGCCTTTTATTTTATTCTCTTTTAGCATTGCATTGGATAGGACTTCCAGCACCATACTGAAAAGGAGTGAAGAAAGTGGGCTTCTTTTTCTTGTACCAATTCTTAGTGGAACAACTTTCAGCTTTTTTCCATTCAGTATAATACTAGCTATGGGTTTTTTATAGATGACTTTTATTATGTTGAGAAATGACCCTTCTATGCTACTTTTGCTGAGAGGCTTAATCATGTAGGGATGTTGTATTTTATTGAACACTTTTTCCGCATTGATTGATACGATCATATGACTTTTTATCTTTCTTTCTGTTAAGATGCTGTATTACATTTATGGTTTTGTGTATGTTGAACCACCCTTGCATCCCTGGAATACTGCTTACTGTATTGTGATGTATAATCTTTTTTTATATGTTGTTGTATATGATTTGCTGGTATCTTGTTGAGAATTTTTGCATCCATATTCATCAGTGTTATTAGTGTGTAGTTTTACTTTCTTTCCATGTCCTTATCTGTTTTAGGGTTGAGGGCGATGATGGCTTCATAAAATGAATTTTAGAGGGTTACTCTTTTGGATCTTTAGAATAATTTGGGTAGATTGGGGTTAACTCTTATTTTAAAGTTTTGCAGAACTCAGAAGTGAAACCTTCAGAACCTGGACTTTTATTTGTTGAGAGGTTATTTATTACGATTCAATCTTATTGCTTGTTATAGGTATATTCAGGCTCTCTGTGTCCTCCTAATTCAATCTTGGCAGATTACTTGTGTCCAGGAATTTCTCCTTCATCCATGCTTTCTTGTTTGTTGGCATATAATCAATGATAATATCCTCTAATGATATTTTTGTATTTCTGTTTTGTCTGTTTTAATATTGCCTGTTTAATTGTGAACTTGATTTATCTGGTTACGTTTTCTCTTCTTCTTAATTAGTCTAGCTAATGGTTTCTCAGTTTTGTTTATTCTTCAAAGAACCAGTTTTTGCTTTCATTTATTTTCTGTATAGTTTATTTTCTATTTCATTTATTTCTCCTGAGTCTTTATTATTTCTTTTCTCCTGGATTTTGTTTGCTTGTTCATTTCTCCAATTCCCTGAGACATGATACTGGGTTGTCAATTTGCCACCTCTCTAACATTTTCTTATGCACAATAATTGCTTTTTTTATTTTTATTTTTTATTTAATATGTATTTATTTGCATTTATTCACTGTACATCACTACAGCATACAAAATGAGATTTTCCATCCAGAGTACACTGCATATTGTCTCAATCAAGCACATCAACAAACATGTTATTGTCAGCAAATAATTTTCCATTGTCAACAAATAATTTTCCATTTTTTGTTTCCTGTATGTTTTGCTCCCCCCCCATCCTTGATTCTGTATCTCTTACCCTCTGCCATCTCCCATTCTCTGCCCACACTGTCTCCGGTATCTATGTTTACTTTCTAAACTGTTTTTCCCCTAAATTTTATTGAATTACTAAAGATCTTAATTAATCTAAATATTTTCATAGCAAACACAGCTGATATATACATTTCCATGAACACAAGTCTAACTTTAAGTATCCTATAAAGTAGCACCTAGTTGGGGCTATATATCTTACTGCAGTCATTGAATAGATATTTTTTTTTCTGAAACTTTCTTTTTTTTGTAACTTAATT
>NW_006200600.1:103626-106362 GCF_000334495.1 Tupaia belangeri chinensis
CTTTTAATACTTTCAAGGGAGATTTTGACTTCCTGTATTATAGACTTCATCTCTAACAGTTCCGTTTGATTCTTTTGTAAAGTGTGTAGTTTCTCTTTTAGATCTTGCAAGAATTTCCTCATCTCCTGGAACTCGTCAACTTCTTTCTCCTTTCTCTTTAGCAGTTCATTGTCTCTCTTCTCTTCCATCTCTATTAGCTTCGACAACATGAATGCTCTAAATTCCTTATCAGACATTTCCATGATTTTCACCGAACTGCTTGTGGATGAAGAAGAGTTACTCTTTTCCCTTGGAGGAGAGGTATTTTCTTGCTTTCCCATATTTCTTGTCATCCAGCGGTGATTTCTTGTCATCTGATGGATGATGTGTTTCTTTCAAATTCTTGAAGTTCAGTCTGAATATTCAGGAGCAATCAGAAAGGGGTGATCTAGAATCTCTTTGCTGTTCTGTTGTGATCACTGATACAGCAGATTCAATAGGTATTGTGGAATATTTTAACCCATGCTAGCTTGTTTGCTGGAGGCTGAATTATCAGTAGAAAATCTTCATTTGTCATGTGCCCTGAAATACCTAGTTCACAGGAGCCATGAGGAATCTTCTTCTGAAGACCTGACCTCTCCTGTCATGCTTGCTTGTTTGCTGGAGGCTGATTTATCAGTAGAAAATCTTCATTTCTCGTGTGCCCTCTTATGCACTCAAATTTCTACAAATTTCCCTTGCATGACTGATTTTGCTGTTTCCCATAGATTATGAAAATGCCTTGACTTATTATTATTGGCTTCCATGAATATTTTGATTTCTGTCTTAATTTCCTCAGTAGTTATTAAGGCTTTCAGTGATAGGAAGTTTTGTTTCCATATATTCATGCATTTTCAAGATTTTTTTCTAAAATTAATATCAATTTTATTTCCGTCATGATCAGAGAAGATGCTGGATATAGTTTCTACATCTCTGATCCTGTAAAGGCTTTTTTTGTACCCTGTCATATGGTTAATCTTTGAAAAGGTTCCAAGCAGGGGTGAGAGAAATTTATATTTCATGGGTTTAAGGTTGGAAGGTCTGTCAACTCCATGTGATTTGTGGTATCATTTAGATCCTGTATCTCTTTGTTATTTTTTGCCTAGACAATCTGTCTAAAGAAGATAGTGGGATGCTGAGATCCCCAACAATTAGCGTGTTGCTGCCTATCTCTCCTTTTAAATCTAGCAGTTTTTCTTTCACATATTTTGGTGCTCCTAAGTTGGTTGCATAGATATTTCTAAGCATTATATCTTTTTTTGTGAATTAGCCCTTTTAGTAATACACAATGCCCTTCTTTATTTTTAAGATTTTTTGTCTTAAACATTATTTTGTCTGAAACCAAGCTAGCAACTCCAGCCTGTTTTTGATTTTATGTTTGCATGAAATAACTTTTTTCAGCCCTTCACTTTTAGTTTATGCATGTCTTTATCCATGAGATGCAATTCTTGTAGGCAACAGATAGAGGGTTTCTGTTTTTCACCCATTCAGCCAGTCTGTTTCCCTTGATTGGAGAATTTAATTCACTAACAATCAATGTTATTATTGATATTTCTAGACTTGTCCTTACCATTAAGTTGGCATTTTCTTGGGTGATTTTTGTTCTCTTATTTTTGTCTGTCTCTTTTTAGTTTTCCTAGTATAGCACTCCCTTCAGAACTACTTGACGAGCTGGTCTGTTGTTGGAAAATCCTTTCAGGCCTTGTTTATCTGAGAATGTTTTTATCTTGTCTTCCCATTTGAAGGATAATCTTGCCTGGTTTAGTAATCTGGCAGAAATCATTTTTCATTTAACACTGGATATATCTTCCCATTCTTTCTTTGCATTGTTTCTGCTGAGAAAACTGATGTCAGCCTGATGGGATAACCTTTGTAAGTAAATTGACATTTTTCTGTTGCCAATTTTTTTGTATATTTTCTTTATCTATGGTTTTGACCAATCTGGCTATCATGCACCATGGAGAAGATGTTCTTGGGTTGATTCTATTTGCCTTCACGGGGGCCATTACTTCACTTTCTGGGATATCAATTATTTGGGTGTTTAATGGTATCTAGTATTTCTTGTATATTATACTTACTTGTTTTTGGTTATATTCTCAATCTTTTTTATTTTTTTAATTTTTTATTTATTTATTTTTGTAATTGAGATTTATTGGTTGTGTCAAGGATCAGTACAGATATTTCAATTTGTACCCAATTCTTAACATACATACCAAAAATTTAAAAAGCCAAGTATAGTAATTCTTTTTAAATTATTCCAGTGACATGCTAGCTTCAAGTTTGTAGGCAAATTTTCCTTAAGAGGATATCAAGAACCACTGTCTTCAGATGTTGAAAGCTGTTATGTAAGTCCCACCAAATCATAATTTAGTATCATACAGACTACATACTTCAAATTTCCAATCTTTCACAGGACATTAACAGAGTTATTAGAAAAACTAGACTACCATGACCAAAAATGTTACAGAGTGCACACAATTCTGACAGGGAGAGCAACCATCAAAGAGTGGTTTTCTTTAGGAAAAAATACTAATGAAAAACATAATAGTAATTTAAAATATTCAAGACACATTAAATGCATGACTGTGACTCCAAACTGCCATTTAGTATGCTTTGTATTTAGAATATAAAAACTACCCACCCACTCCCACTTATGGAATGTTAAGCTGACACGCAAGAGAGTCAAAGCCTCCTATAAGTCAATATCCCACTATTTTC
>NW_006200600.1:106412-109620 GCF_000334495.1 Tupaia belangeri chinensis
GACTTCTTTCTCGCCTGCTTCATCAGAGGGTGGACTCTCCTCATTTTTAGCTTCTCCATTTTCTGCAGGTAAATCTTTAGTGTCTCGGTTGGCCACTTCAGCCTGTTTTCCCTTTGCTCCCCTTTTCCCTTTTGTTTGCACTCTTTTGCCTGAAGATTTATCCTTCCCTGCCACCTTTTTTGGCTTCATCTCCACTTTTGCAGGAGGTTTAGCCGACAACCTTGCTGATCTCCTCTTGGGCTCTTCCTTGAGCCACCCCCTCGGCTGAGCTGACCTTCCTCTTGGGCATCTTGGCTGTGGACAGGGTGCATGCGGGGTGCCTGATGAGGCCACGAGGTGCCTAGAACCTTTGCGGAGTTGAGCAGATAAACCCTACCACTCCTCCCCGCTGCTGAGCTGCTGGAACTCTGGGCGGGGGCCTCTCAATCTTTTTGATAATCTTTTCTAGGTCAGAGGTTTTCTTTTGTAGTTCCAAGATTCAATCTTCTGCACGATCTAATCTCCTTTTAAAACTTTCAAGGGAAGTTTTTGATTTCCCTTTTTACAGCTCTCATATTTAACAGCTCCATTTCATTCTTTTTTTAGCTCCATTTCATTCTTTTTTTATTCTATTTGTTTCTTTAGTCTTGCATCTCATTTAGTTTTGTCACTATGAATATTCTGAATTGTTTTTTTCAACATATCTAATAGTTCTATTGTAGTGCCTATGGATGATGAGAAGTTGTTCTGTTCCTTTGTGGAAGAGATTTTTGTTTCTCATTTTTCTTGTACCTCTGTGCTAATTACTGGTCATCTGAGCAGAAAGATGTACTCTACTTCTCTGTAGTGTTCTTTTGAGAAGGCCTCATCTTCGGATCAGAGTATTGTTTACATTGTAGCTTGAGATACTGGTTCCTCCCCAGAGTCTCAGGACCAGGTTTACCTGGGGCCGTGTGGAGAATGTAACTAAAGGAAGAGGTATAATTCACATGACATGCATAGCATAAGTGGGACTCCCCAGATCTCAAATCACATACGGAGGAGTTTAAAGGTGGGCTGGGGAAGGTGAGCTGTGGTCTCTCTGCAGCTATGTCCCACTGAGGCTCACCCTGCATCTGCACTGGAACTCAGAGACTCTGGACTTTATTGTTTAAAATGCACCTTTGAGATACTCCTGTAGTGCAGTTATTGAGTGTTGTGCATTGTAATCCAGATCCCAGATGGCAAACTGCAGTTCAAATCAAACTTCTGGAGGTTTGTAAAACATGCATGATGTATATGTGTGTGCATACCCAAGATCCTGACATGATAAAAAAATAGATAACAAAAGATTGTGGCATGATGATGCTCAATTAAGGGGTACTTTCTCTCTTTCTTTCTCTTTGTCTCTCTCTGTCTGGCAAGAATATGCACCTACTGGCTATTAAAACAAGAATATTTACAAAGCTGAAGAAAAGGGAAAAGTAAATGTATCTTGTATTTCTATTTTGAGAGTCTTAGTCATGAAAGGATGTTGTAATTTAGCAAATGTTTTTTCTGCATCAAAATGATGTGATCACATGATTTTTGTCTTTCCTTCTTTTAATTTGATGTATCACATTGATTGTTTTCAATTTGTTGAGCCATCGTTGTATTTCTGAGGTAAATATTACTTGATCATATTGTATAATCTTTTTTAATGTCTAGAGGAAAATCTTACTTTGTCATAGAGTTTAATATTTTTAATGTTTTGTCGAATTTGTTTCACTAAAATTTTGTTAAAATTTTGCATCTATAGTCATCAGGAATATTGGTCTACAGTTTTTTTTTAGTTGTGTTCTCATGTGTTTTTGATATCCAGATTATGATGGCTTCATAAAATGTGTTTGGGAAGGTTGCACCCACTTGGATATTTTTAAATAGTTTGAGGGAAATTGGTATTAATTCTTCCTTAATACATTTGCAGTACTCACCCATGAAGCTATGTGGCCTTGGGATTTTTATATTGGGATAGTATTACTAACTCAATCTCATTACTTGTTATTGTTCTATTCAGGCTTTCTATTTCTTCTTATTTAAATCAAGGTGTATTTCATGTGTTCAGAAAATTTCTGTACCATCTAGGTTTTTCCAATTTGATGGTATATAGTCATTCATAATATCCCTTAATAATCTTTTGTATTTATGTAAAAACTGTTATAATTTCCCCTGTTTTGTTTCTGAATTTATTTATCTGTGTATTCTCCATATTTTTCATTAGTCTACCTAATGTTTTGTCAATTTTGTTTATCCTCTTAAAAGAACATTGGTTTAGTTAAATTTTTTCTATTGCTCTTTTATTCTCTACTTCATTGATTTTTTCTATTATCTTTATTATATCTTTTCTTTTGTTACATTTGTGTTTTATTTATTCTTGGTTTTCTAGTTTTTAAAAATTCATTGTTAAGTTGCTTATGTGCCATCTTTCTAGTTTTCTTTCTTGTAAGCACTAATTGCTATAAATTTCCCTCTTAGTACTACTTTTTCTGGAAGCAGTATGTATGTATGTATGTATGTATGTATGTATGTATTTATTTATTTATTTATTTTCCACCATGAGTTAACTGTATATTAGTCCTATCATTATTTTTCTTTATCATTTGTTTTTTGTTCTTTATCATTTTGTTTGTTTTCAGAAAGCTATAGGGTGTGCATGCTTGCCAGAAAGGCAGAGAGAGACAGGGAGACAGTAAGCAAGAAATCACCCCCCAGGGGGGATAGCCACACCGCAATCCCTTCTCCTCCATTCTTCTCTCAGGATCTTGGGCATGCACGCACACACACACAGTCTGAGTTTAAGCCACTGGGTCCAGGAGAAAAACTGCAATGGACTACATGGGAGTCCAGTGACATAGCCATTATGCTAACTGAAGGTCCCCCAATCATTTGTTTTAATAAATGTCAAAAATTTGTCCTTTTTTTCCTTTGTTAATTTTGTTATTATTTTTACATTCAATCACTCTGAATCATTACAGTATGTGAAATAAATTTTCTAATTCTAATTACACTGTATATTTGTTTAATCAATGATATTACCATACATATTATTATCAACAGATAATTTTCCATTTTTGTGTTCCTTAAATATTTTGCTTCTTTCTTTTTTTTCCTTGTTCACTCCCTTTCACTGTCTTTCATTTTCCCACCCTCTTCCCACACTGTCTCTGGTATCCACAATTGTTCTCCATGCTTTTATATCTTCCGATTCAAG
>NW_006200600.1:109820-116602 GCF_000334495.1 Tupaia belangeri chinensis
TTCCGATCTTTCAATTTCTGTATTGAGTGCAGACATTCAGTATATACTGAGTAGGGATATACAATATCTCTCTTTCATAGTCTGGCTTGCTTAGTTTAGGAGTAAATTTTCCACATTTGTTTACTTTGTATCAAATGCTAGAGTATCATTGTTTTCTTATGGCTGAGTAGTATTCCATAGTGTATATGTGCCACACTTTTTCTTTTTGTTTACATTTTTTATTTCATTTTCTTTTCACACTCAGTCACATTATTTAGCTTACAAAATGAATATTTCAAGAGATGAACATTTCTCCCTAGTCCAGTTGATAAAATTATAAAGTATCTTCAACAGATAATACTACATTTCTCATTAATGCTTTGCCTCCTTATTTTTCTTCTAAATGTCCTTCCTCAGTTGCTTCTCTTCCACACACACTATATCTGGTATTTACAGCTATATATCATGTTTCTATATCCTTTAGTCAATCAGTTTCAGTCATAGAGTGAGAACACTCAGTATATATTAAGTGGGGACATACAATGTCTCTCCTTCATAGAATGGCTTGCTTCATTCAGCAGTAAATATTCCATATTCATCCACTTCCTGTCAAAAGCCAGGGTTTTGTTCTTTTTTTAAGGCTGAATAGTATCCCTTAGAGTATATGTGCCATATTTTTTTTCAATCCATTCATCTGTTCATTGACATTTGGGTTGGTCTATGTCTTAGCAATTGTGAATATGATGCAATAAACATAGATGTGCAAGTGGTTTTCTGACTGAGTGCATTCCTATTCTTTGAGAAGATACTCAGGAGTGGAATTGCTGGATCACAAGACAGTTCTGTTTATAGATCTTTGAGTAATCTCTGTATTGTTCTATTCTTTCTCTGTATATAGAGATAAATAGATAGATATAGAGAGATATTTTAAGTTTTGCCATAGGGTGTGCACACTTACTGGAGAGAGATGGAGAGAGCCAGTGAGAGGTAAACTGAGAAATAACCCCCAAATGGGGTTGGCCACAATGCAATCCGTTCTTTTCCATTATCTTTCTAAGATTTTGGGCACACATACACACATGTACCACCAAGTCCAGAACTCAAACCATGGTCAGCCATTTGGGAGTCCAGCACCCCAACCACCATACCATCTGCTGGCCCCTAAATTTTTATTAATTCTTCAGTAGTTTCAAAATCGTTTAGGGCATGTTGTTCAGTTTTCATGTATTTGTGTTGTTTTGATATTGTTTGTGTTGATTTTAAGTTTAATTCCATTGTGTTTAGAGAAGATACTAGATATAGTATTTTTAAATTGCAGATGTTTAACATATAATATGGTATGTTTTACATATAATATGGTCATTGTGTGCTCCTGAAAATAATGTATATTCTGCATTTTCTGGGTAAAATATTTTATAAATGTCTGTCAAGTTCATTTGGTTTATGGTATCATTTAAGTCAAATTTTTAAATTATTATTATTATTATTTGGTCTAGATGATGTTTCCAATATTAAGAGTAGTGAAATCCCTAAGAACTTCTGTGGTAGAATCTATTTCTAACTTTTCAACTACCAGACTTTGTTTTAAGTATTGGGTGCTGCAGTGTTGGATGTGCAAATATTTATAATTGTTAAAGTCTACAGATGAGCTGATACCTTTAACAGTATGTAATGTACTTATTTGTGCCTTTTTTACAGAGCTTAGTTTGAAGTCTATTTTGTCACATATTAAGAAAGCAATTTTTATTTTTTACTTGTTTCTATTTTCATAGGATAACTTTATCCTACTTTTCTCTCATAATATCTGCATGCGTCTTTACCAGTGAAGTGTGTTTCTTAGAAGCAGAATATATATGGCTTCTTTTTATAGGGGGTTTCTTCTTATATTATTCATTCAACCAGTATATATATATTTGGATTGTGGTACATAATCTTTTTACATTCTAAAATATTAATATGTACAGATTTATTCCGGCCATTTTGTTGTTTGATTCCTTGTTATTTTGTGCTTTATTTCCATTTTTCTTCTTTTTTAATATATATTTGCTATGTTTATGTTTAATAAAGTGGTAAGAATTGATATATTTCTCTGATATTTCTCTTTCTTTTTTGTGCAATTGTTCTAGTGGTGAGTTCTATATCTTTACATGTTTTTATGGTGATATTTATCTTCCTTTTTTTCCAGATGTAGTACTCCATTTAAGAATTTTTTTGCAGTACTGGTCTAGCATTGGTAAATTCCATCAGCTTATTTTTTTTGGGGGGGGATTACTTTATTTCTCCTTCTAATTTAAAGGATAATATTTTTGTATGTTAAAATTTATATTCTTTCACAATTTTGAGTATATCATCCCATTCTTTCCTACTCAATGAGGTTTCTGTTGAGAGGTTTGAGGTTAATCAAATGTGGTATCCTTTATAATAAATCTGGCATTTATCTCTAGTCATTTTTATACATTCATTCACTATACATCATTTAGCTCACAGAGAGAATTTACAACATGAAAAACACCTCAGACTAGTCTAGTTGAGAATACTATACACATTATCAACAGGTAATGAATCATTTCTCTGTCCCACAAATATCGTACTTCTCTATTTTCTCCCTAATTTCTTTCTATACACTCTTCCCCTCTCCCACTCTCCTTTCACACTGTCTCCAGTGTTGATAACTATTTTCAATACTTTTATGTCCTCCAGTCTTTCAGTCTTTACCATAGAGGGTGGACAGTTAGTATATGTTAAGTGAAGACGTACACTGTTTCTTCTTTATAGTCTGACTTAATTAACTCAGAAATAAAGCTTCCACATTTGTCCACTCTCTATCAAATGCCAGGGTATTGTTGTTTCTTATGACTGAGTAGTATTCCATAGAGTATATTGCCGCATTATTTCAATCCATTCATCTGTTCACGGACATTTAGATTGGTTCCATGTCTTAGCAATTGTTAATAATTTCACAGTAAACATAGATGTGCAAGAATTTTTCTGTCCTTTGGGTAGATACCCAGGCGTGGAATTGCTGGATCATATGGTAATTCTATTTATAGGCCTTTGAGGAACCTCCATATTGTTCTCCACAGTGACTGACCCAATTGACATTCCCACTAGCAGTGTAGGAGAGTTCCTCTTTCAGCACATTCATACCAGCATTTTTCATTTTTTAATTTTAATTTTCACCATTCTGACTGGGATTAGGTGGTATCTCACTGTGATTTTGACCTGGATTTCCCTTATGATGAGGGATGTTGAGCAATTTTTCATATGCTTTTTTCCTGTTTGTATGTCTTCCTTAGAGAGTTGATTATACAACTTATTTTCCAATTTTTTAATTGGGTTAATCATTCTTTTTTTCAGGTAAGTTGCTTGAGTTCCCTGTGTATTCTGGTTATCACTCTTATTTGAGGCAAAGCTTACAAAAATATTCTCCCATTCTGAGGGTTGTTGATTCACAGTAATTACTGTGTCTTTTGCTGTGCAAAAACTTCTTAATCTGATGTAATCCCACTTGTTTATTTTTGGGACTATTGCCTGTGTTTTGGAGGGTCTTACTTAAGAAGTCTTTGCCTATCCTTATGTATCCCAGTGTTTCCCAGCAGTAGTTTTTATAGTCTAAGGTCTTATGTTTAGATCTTTGATTCACTTTGAGTAGATTTTTGTTAATGGTGACAAATAGGGGTTCAGATTCATCTTTCTTTAGGTGAATACTCAGCTGTTTAGCATCATTTGCTAAAGAAGTTTTCTTTTTCCCACTGGATTGACTGGTACCCATGGTGAAAGATTAGTTGGCTGTATGTTTTCAGGTTTATTTATGGTGTCTCTACTCTGTTCTATTCGTACAAATGTCTTTTTTGTGCCAATAAGATGCTGTTTTATTATCACAGTTTTGTAATAAATTTTGGGGTCAGTGAATGAGATTGAGATGCTGCCCACTTCACTCTTCTTGTGTAGGACTGCTTTTGCAATACGAGGTCTTTTATGATTACAGACAAATTCTATGATTGTCTTTTCTAGATCTGTGAGTAATATCTCTTGTAATTTTATAGGGACTGCATTAAATATGTAGATTAATTTGAGTAGAATTGCTATTTTGATTATAAATCTAAGGATTTGTTCCCAATCTAGGAACATTAATGTCCTTCCACTTTTTAGTGTCATTTTTAAGATTTTCATAGTTTTCCTTGTAGAGGTGTTTGACTTTCTTGGTTAGATTTATTCATAGGAATCTTATACTTTTGTGTCTATGGTAAAAGAAACTATTTATTTAGTTCTGCCTCTGTCTGCTTATTTTTTGTATATAGAAATGCTATAGATTTTTCTTTGTCTTTGACTTTTGATATTTCAACTATGCTTTTCCTGGAGAAAGTCTTTTTATATTGAATCTATTTAGCAACCTTTGAACTTACTGGATATGATTTCAAAATTTTCTTTACATTAGGCAAGTTTTAGGCTAGTATCTCATTAAATAGATTTTTTAATTCCTGTTTCCCATTGAATTGTCTTCTGGGACACCCATTCTATGGCTCTTGTGTCACTTAATGATGTCCCAAGCTTCTCACATTATTTTTTTAAATGTTGCCTAAAGGCATGTCATTTGCTGAGAAAGATAGAGGGAAATGAAAGAGAGAGCGAGAAAGAGAGGAGTGAATCTGAGTAAGCATCTTAAATGGAGAACGTTCATGCCACAATACATATTCCTTCATTTATTCCTCCCTTTGGGATTTTGGGCATGCATACACATGCACTCAGTGTATTATTTTAATCACCAGATATGGTCCTTAAACTGCACATTGATCATGTGGAATCCAGCTGCCTTTACCACTATGCTATTGGATGACCCATTATTTTAGTTTTTAATGAATATTTGTTTCCTTTTTTTGTCTTGTTTTTGGATGTATGGAATATTTTGACATTTATGTCTTCAAGTTATGAGATTCTTTCTAATGCATGATCTAACTTGTTGTTTATAGTCTCTAGAAAATTGTTTTTATTTCTTGCAATGTATTTGTCATGTACTGTATTTTTGTTGATTCTTTTTAATGATGTCTATCTTTCTATTGAATTTCTCATCAATGTCATGTATTGTTTTATTTCTTGGGAAGTATTTGCATTTTCTTGCATCTCATTGAGTTTTTTTTTTTTTAGATTTTTCCTAAATGTACTTTATTTTTAATTATTTCATTTTCTTATATACATTCAATCACATTGTTTAGCTTACAAAGTGAACATTTCAGTATGTGAACATTTCTCCTCAATCCAGTTGATCAAAATATCAGATAACACCCCCCCTGCCTATCCCGTCAATGCTCTGCATCTGTATCCCTCCTCCAAATGTCCTTCCGTAGGCCCCACTCCTACGCACACACACCACATCTGGCATTCACACCCATCTCTTGTGTTTGTATATCTTTTAGTCAATCAGTTTCAGTCATAAAGTGCAGACACTCGGTATATATTAAATGGGGACATACAATATTTCTCATTCATAGCCTGCCTTGATTCAGTCAGCAGTAAATCTTCTATACTCTCCCACTTTCTGTCAAAAACCAGGGTTTTGGGGGGACCAGCACTTACCGTAATGGCTATGTCGCTGGACTCCCATGTAGTTGACCGTGGTTTGAGTCCTGGACCCAGTGGTTTAAACTCATGCCGGGCGCGTGTGCGTGCACGCCCAAGATCCTGAGAGGAGAATGGAGGATAAGGGATTGTGGCATGGCCATTCCCCATGAGGGGTGATTTCTTGCTTTCTGTCTCTCTGTCTCTCTCTATCTGTCTGGCGAGTGCACGCACCCTGTAGCAAAAACCTCTCCAAAAAAAAAAAACCCAAAAAACAAAAAACCAAACCAAAGCAAAACAACAACAACAAAACAGGGTTTTGTTCTTTTTATGGCTGAATAGTATTCCAGAGAGTATAGGTGCCACATCTTTTTCAGGAGCATTTGGGTTGGTTTCATGTCTTAGCAATTGTGAATAGTGCTGCAATAAACATCAATGAGCAAGCACTTTTCTGATGAAAAATTCTTCTGTTCTTTGGGTAGATACCAAGGAGTGGGATTGCTGGATCATAGGGTAGTTCTATTTGTAGACTTTTGAGGAATCTCCAAATTGTTCTCTACGGTGGCTGGACCAATTTATATTCCCACCTGCAGTGTAAGAGAATTCCCCTTTCACCACACCCCCACCAACAGGAATCATTTTTTTTTTTAATATTAGACATTTTGACTGGAGTTAAGTGGTACCTCATTGTTGTTTTTATCTGCATTTCCCTTACGATGAGGGAGGTTAAACATTTTTTCATATGCCTTTGGTTATTTGTATGTCATCTTTAGAGAGTGTGTTGGTTTTTTTTTAACTCATTCTCCCATTTTTTAACAGGGTTGATTATCTTTTTTCCAAAAGCTGCTTGAGTTCCTTGTGTATTCTCATTATTGGTCCCTTATCTGATGCATAATTTACAAAAATATTTTTCCATTCTGAGGGCTGTAGATATACACTAATTACTGTGTCTTTTGCCATTCAGAAACTTCTAGACTTGATTTTTTTCAAAGGTGAAAAGTAGGCATTTAGACTCATCTTTCTGGAGGTGGAAATCCAGTATTTTCAGCATCATTTACTGAAGAGGTTTTCCTTTTCCCACTGGATTGACTGGTACCCCTTGTCAAAAATCAGTTGACTGTGGGACCAGCAGTTAGCATAATGGCTATGTTGTTGGACTTCCATGTAGCTGACTGCGGTTCAAGTCCTGGACCCAGCAGCTTAAACTCATGCCGGGCGTGTGTGCGTGCATGCCCACGATCCGAAGA
>NW_006200600.1:116662-121426 GCF_000334495.1 Tupaia belangeri chinensis
TGCTATATCTCTGTCGCTCTCTGTCTGTCTGGCCAGTGCACGCGCCCTCTAGCAAAAACCTCTCAAAAAAACTTCAGTTCACTGTATGTTTGGGAATTTATTTCTCGGGACTCTATTCTGTTCCATTGGTCCACATGTATATTTTTAGGTCAAAGAGTAAGATACTGAACACTCCACTCTTCTTTTGTAGAATTGCTTTGGCAATACAGGGTCTTTTATGATTCCAGACAAAATTTATGATTGTCTTTTCTAGATCTGTGAAGAATGTGTCTGGTACTTTGATTGGCATTGCATTAAATATGTAGATTAATTTGGGTAGCATTGCTATTTGATTATATTAATTTTTCCAATACAGAAACATGGGATGTCATTCCACTTTTTTCTGTCATTTTCAACTTCTTTTTTTAGCTTCTCATAGTTCCCTTGTGGAGGTCTTTAACTTCTTTGGTTAGATTTATTCCTAAGTACCTTATACTTTTTGTGGCTACAGTAAGTGGAATAACTTTTTTCAGTTCTATCTCAGTCTGCATGTTGTTCATATATAGAAATCCTATGGATTTCTGTATATTGATTTTGTATCCTGCAAATTTATGGTATTCATATATTACTTCCAGAATTTTTTTTTTTATGGAAACCATTGGGTTTTCTATGTATACAATCATGTCTTCTGTGAATAGAGATTGCTTCACCTCTTCTTTTCCTATTTGGATGCCTTTAATTTTTTCCTCTTTTCTGATTGTGTTGGTGAGGACTTCCAGTACTATATTGAAAAGGAGTGGAGAAAGTGGGCATCCTTGTCTTGTACCCGTTTTTAGTGGGAAAGCTTTCAGTTTTTCTCCATTCTGTATGATGTTCGCGATGGGTTTTTCATAGATAGCTTTTATTGTGTTGAGAAATGACCCTTGTATGCCAGTTTTGCTGAGTGTCTTGATCATAAAGGGATGCTGTATCTTATCAATTGCTTTTTCTGCATCAATTGATATGACCATATGGTTTTTGTCTTTTTTCCTGTTAATATGGTGTATCACATTGATGGTTTTGCGTATGCTGAATCAACCTTGCATTCCTGGAATAAAGCCTACCTGATCATGTTGTATAAACTTTTTTATAAGTTGTTGGATACGGTTTGCTAGTATCTTGTTGAGAATCTTTGCGTCTATATTCATCAGAGATATTGGTCAATAATTTTCCTTTATGGTCCTGTCCTTGTCTGTTTTGAGGATAAGGGTGACAGAGGCTTCATAGAATGAATTAGGGAGAGATTCACCCTTTTGGATCTTTAGAAATAACTTGAGCAGAATGGGGGTTAACTCTTCTTTGAAAGTTTATAGAGTTCAGAGGTGAATCCATCATGGCCAAGACTTTTCTTTGTTGGATGTTTATTTATTACTGATTCAATCTCCTGGCTTGTTATGAGTCTATTCAGGCTTTCTATTTCATAGATTATATGTGTCCATGAATTTGTCATCTCATCCAGGTGGTCTAGTTTCTTGGCATATAGTTGTTCATAGTATCCTCTAAAGTTTTGTATTCCTACTTTGCTTGTTGTTATATTGCCTGCTTAATTGCATATTTGATTCACCAGGTTTCTTTCTCCCTTCTTCTGAATAAGTGTCAATAGTGGTGTATCATTTTTGTTTATCTTTTCAAAGAAACAACGTTTAGTTTCAGTTATTTTCTGTATAGTTCATTTATTTTCTATTTCATTTGTTCCTGCTCGTATCTTTATTAGTTCCTTACTCTTGGAGTATTTTGGATTTTTCTGCTGTTACTTTTCCAATTCTCTAAGGCATAATGTTTGGTGTCCCATTTGCCTTCTTTATGTCTTCTTCTTATGTGCACTAATTGCTATGAACTTCCCTCTTATGAATGATTTAGCAGTGTCTCAAAAATTATGGAAACTCATGTCCTTATTTTCATTGGCTTCCATGAAGCTTTTGATTTCAGTCTTTATTTCTTCAATAGTTGTGGAGTCATTCAGGAGTAGGTTATTTAGTTTCCATGTATTTGAGTATTTTTGAGAATTTCTCTTGAAATTACACTCAGTGTTAATTTCATCATGGTCAAAGAGGATGTTGGATATAGTTTCTATGTGTTTGAATCTGTAGATGCTTGCTTTATGCCCTATGATTTGATCAATCTTTGAAAAAGTTCCATGTGGGGGTGAGAAAAAAGTGTATCTCGTGGTTTTTGGGTGGAAAGTTCTATAGATATCTGTTAAGTCCATTTGATTTATGGTATTGTTTAGATCCTTTATCTCTTTATCTACTTTTTGTCTAGATAATCTGTTCAAAGGGTATAGTGCATTGGTGAGGTCTCCAACAATTAGTGTATTCCAGTCTCTCTCCTCTTTTCGGTCTAACAGTCTTTTCTTCACATATTAGGGTCCTCCTGTGTTAGTTGCATAGATATTTATAAGCATTATATCTTCTTGATCCTTTTCTACAATATAGTGCCCTTCTTTGTCTCTTCAAACGTATTTTGTTTTAAAGCCTATTTTGTCAGAGATTAGTATTGCAATTCCGACTCTTTTGTTTCCCATTTGCCTGGAAAACCTTTTTCCACACTTCACTTTCAGTCTTTGTATGTATTTATCCATGAAGTGTGTTTCCTGTAGGCAACAGATAGAGGGTTTCTATTTTTTTCATCCATTCAGTTAGTCTGTCTCTTGATTGGAGAATTTAATCCATTTACATTCAATGTTATTATCGATGTTACCAGATCTGTCCTGACATTTAAGTTGAACTTTTTTTTTTTTTGCCTTTTATTCCTTTGTTTCTGCCTGTTAATTCTTTAGTTTTCCTGGAACAGTACTTTCTTCAGGGTTTCTTGAAGAGCTGGTCTGGTGTTGGCAAATTCTTTTATGTTTTGTGTCTCTGAGAAGATTTTAATCTTTTTTTCCCATATAAAGCATTATCTTGCAGGATATAATAATCTTGATTGAAATTGTTTCTCTTTTAACACTTTCAATATGTCTTCCTTTTCTTGCCTTGCTTGCATTGTTTCCATTGAGAGATCCGGTGTTAGTCTGATGGGATGACCTTTGTAAGTCACTTCTCGTTTCTCTCTTGCCAGTTTTAGTATCATGTTTTTATCTGTGGTCTTGGACAGACTGGCTAAGATGTGCCTTGGGGAAGATCTTCTGGGGTTGATTCTATTTCGGGTCCTTTGTATTTCTTGAGTCTGAATGCCTCTCTAGATGTGGGAAATTTTCTTCCAGGATTTCATGGAATAGATTTTCCATGTCATTATTAATTTCTTCACTTTCTGGGATGCCAATTATTCTGATGCTTGGGGTCTTACGTAATCTAGTATTTCTTGTATATTATCCTCATGTTTTTTGTTATTTTCTCTATCTTTTTGGTGGTTTTCTCTAGGTCAGAGGTTTTATCTTCTACATTAGAGATTTGATCTTTAGCATGTTCTATTCAAATTTTAATACTTTCAAGAGAGTTTTTGATTTCCTATATTACAGACCTCATCTCTAATAGCTCCATATGATTCTTTCTCACGGTATCCATTTCTTTCATATTGTGTAAGGACTTCTTAATCTAGAGTTCGTCATCTCTTTTCTGTTCCAACTCATATAATTTGTTCACCATGAATGTTCTGAATTCTTTCTCTGACATTTTGGCAACATCCTCTGATTTTAGGAGAGATGGATGGGAGTTACTCTGTTCTTTTGATGGAGACATATTTCCTGTATTATTTAGACCTGAGGCTTTTATCCTACTTCTAGCCATTGGAAGATGTATTCACTTTTGAATACCTCTTAGGAACAAGTGTGTTTCCCTTTTGCTGTGAATTAATGCATGCGAAAGTCTCTCTTCTGTTGTTTTTAACAATGTGGTCTCCAGAGGTGTACTCTATTCTGATGTCTAAAGAGTAGTATCTCCTTATTCACAGGTGGTTCAGTACAGGGGAGGATCCCAGGTAACCTTACAATGCTAGAGGATTTCAGAACTGTGATTGTAGATCCGTCTATTCCCTCTGGCAGGATGGAGGATGAGGAAGAGTGGATAATGTAAGAGGAAAGGAAAGAGTATAGTAGAGAATAAAGAAAATTTCACCAGGGATCTAGAGATGGAACTGGCTCTCTCTTGCAGATCAAGGACTGCTCTGTGGTACAAGAGAGAGGAAGGTATTAACAAAACAGAAAGGAAGAGCAAAGAGGAAAGAAAAGCCTGCCTACCTCTCTAAGGGGGGCGGCCCTGTTCTTGAGAACCTGAAAATGGGGCGGGGGCAGTGGTGCCCCTGTCTCAGTTTCCCTTGCTGGCCAGGGACTTGGATATGGAACTCGCGCTCTCCTGCAGAGCAAGGACCACTCTGTGGAACAAGGGAAAGGAGCATATTAACCGAGTTTTGTTATAATAAATGTTATAAAATCCAATTCTGACATTTATGTGATTTTCTGTTGCACATATATCCTATGCTGCCGGGGTCCAGCCTCGGCGTGGGTGGGTTATCTCGACGGAGGCGGCACTGGAAAGAAAGGAAGACTAAGGCCCCGATGCTTTTCATGCACGTCCTTAGCTGGACACTCCCAGAGATCGCTCTCTGAGGAGTGACAACTGCTAGGAATCATCGTGCCTTTTTATTGAAAATGTGATACATGCAAGTAAATGGGTGAGGGGCAGTAAAAGATTTACTCTAAGGAACAGGGTATACAAAGCATGGAAGCAATAATTATAAAACATGCTGTTTGTCTTGTTAGCTCAGGTAAAGTCAATCACAGTTCTCAGGATGAGGAAGTCCATTTGTCTG
>NW_006200600.1:121489-124314 GCF_000334495.1 Tupaia belangeri chinensis
TATATGGGAAAGGAAGATGATCTTGTAGCTCAGGAGACAACACAGGATGTTTTATTAGCAGTTTTTCATGGTCAACAGCACATGGATGAGAAACTCTTTGTAGTTGAAAGCTACCTGTTGCTTTAGATAAGAACTCCCAGCTAAAATGGTTAATTTTTCTGTGGAGCCCTCAGCTTTGTTTATTCTGTTGTCCCATCCAGGCTTTTTCCTCTAATAAATCTGTGGGTTCCTGCATTTTGTTTGTTGAGTCTTGTCAATTAGTGAGTTCTTTTGTTTTATCTCTGAGTCTCTGTTATGTGGTGAATGTGCTGACTTTGCTAGTGTGAGTTAACTTTGGCCTGTAGCTTTAACAAGGGGTATGTAAGTAAAACTAACCTTAAACTAACTTAGTCTACATATGCTTCTAATGCTAATTTGGTTTATACTAACTTAATCTATATGTTAATTTTGACTTAAAAACAGACAGGTGGGGGAGTCTTAAACTTCCTGATCCTCCTGTCAGTCTTAGGGAACCACATTCCTACAAGATCACTAATTGGCTTTATTGCAATGGTTGGGGGTGATGTTTTACCCTTACACGGTATAGTAATAACAGTAAAACTCACGGCAGAGAAATTGAATACCGGCCAGTTCAAGGACACAAGGGAGAGCTCGTAAACTGGGCCTTGCCTCAGTTTCTTCCCAGTCCAGGCCTTGCCTTAGAATGGGAGGCAGCATCCTTACCAGCTTGTGTTGCCTGCATGGCCCCGTCACTATGCAATACTATTCAGCAATGAAAAACAACAAGACCCTGGCTTTTGACAGAAAGTGGATGAAAATGGAATATTTACTGCTGAGTGAAGCAAGTCAGGCTATGAAGGAGAGACATTGTATGTCCTCAATATATACCGAATGTCTGCACTCTATGACTGAAACAGATTTATTAAAGGATATAGAAACACAGTAAATGGTTGTAAATACCAGATATAGTGTGAGTGATGTAGAGTCTGAGGAAAGACATGTAGAAGAAAAATAGAGAGGCAAAGCATTAATGAGACAAAGAAATGTAGTATTATTGGTTGAAGATAATTTTATAATATTATCAACTGGAGTAGGGAGAAATGTTCATATGTTGGAATATTCACTTTGTAAGCTAAATAACATGATTGAATGTATAAAATAACATGAAATTTTAAAAAGAGAAAAAAAAGAATGAACATTCAGAAATAAGAGAATAAAAGACAACCAAGACAAAGGTCAAATTAAAGATAGGGAGAAGTCTAGTAATATCAATAATAACATTGAATATTAATAGATTAAATTATCCAATTAAGAGACACAGACTGACAGAATGGATAAAAAAAAGAGAAACCTACTGTCTACAGGAAATGCATCACATGGATAAAGACATACATAAGCTAAAAGTGCAAGACTGGATAAAAGTATTCCATGCAAATGGAAACCAAAAAAAGAGCTGGAGTCACAATACTAATTTCTGACCAAATAGGTTATAAAACAAATGCTGTATGAAAGAGACAAAGAAAGGAACTGTAAGTAAAAGGGCTAAACCATCAAGAAGTTATAACTCTTATAAAAATGTATGCACCTAACTCAGGGGCACCCACACATGTGAAGGAAAGACCGTTAGATCTAAAAGGAGACATAGACTGAAACACACTAATTGTTGAGAACCACAGCACCTCATTATCTCCTCTGGAAAGATCATCTAGAAGAATATAACCAAAGAGATAAAGGATCAAAATGATATCATAAATCAAATGAACTTAACAGATATCTGTAGAACTTTCCACCCAAAAATGACAATATAATTTTTTCTCAACCCTACATGGAATCTTTCAAAGATTGTCCACATGATAGGGTAGAGAGAAGGCCTTTACACATTCAAAGACTTAGAAACTATACCCAGCATTGTCTCTGACCATGATGGAATTAAAGTTGATATGAATTTCAGAATAAATTTTCGAAAATACACAAATACATATAAACTAAATAACCTACTCCAAATGACATCCCAAATACTGAAAAAATGAAGACTCAAATCAAAAGATTCATAGAAGCCAATGATAAAGTGTCCTTGACTTTCCGTATCTTGGGGACACTGCAAGAGCAGTGATAAGATGGAAATTCATAGCAATTAGTGCAAACAAGAAGTAAATGAAAAGGAGGCAAATAGACTACCTAACATCATGCCTCAGAGAATTAGAAAATGAACAACAAAAATATCAAAAAACTCTAGGAGAGAATAAATAATAAAGATTCGAGAAGAAATAAAAAGAAATAAAAGGGAAAATTATTGATGAAAACATACATGATTAAGCCACTATGCAGTATATTCTGGATGAGGAACTACATTTTGTATGCTGTGATGATCAGGGGATGAATGTAAATTCATTTAAAAAATGTTCCAGGAGAAAAAAAAAGAAAAGAAACAAAATATACAGAAAATACATGAAAGTAAAAGCTGGTTCTTTGAAAGAATAAACAAAATTGACACAGCAATAGCTAGACTGATTAAGAAGAAGAGAGAAAGAAGCCAGGTAAATCAAATTCACAATGAAGCTGGAAATATAACAACAGACATGATAGAAATCATCATTAGAGCATACTATGAACAAAAATACACCAACAAACAAGAAAACATGAATGAGATGGACAAATTCCTGGAAACATAATTTTCCAAGATTGATCAGGAGGACATATAATATCGGTAGCCCCATAACAATCCATGAGATTGAATTAGTAATAAATAACTTCCCAACAAAGAAAATCCCTGGTCATGATGGCTTCACCTCTGATTCTACAAAACTTTTAAATTGTTAATCCTC
>NW_006200600.1:124702-128943 GCF_000334495.1 Tupaia belangeri chinensis
CTTTCCCTTTGTGTTTGTCATTTTGGTTAATTACTGGAAGATGGCGGTTCCGGCCAAAAGGAAGGCGACACAAAAATTCTTAACAAGATACTGGCAAATCGTATCCAACAACATATAAAAGAGATTATACATCATGACCAGGTAGGCTTTTTTCCTGGTATGCAAGAATGTTTCCATGTATGTAAGACAATGAATGTAATGCACCATGCTAACAGAAAGAAAGATAAAAAATATGTTTATATAAGTTAATGCAGAAAAAAGCATCTGATAAGACACAACATCCCTTCATGATCAAGACTCTCAGCAATATCAGCATAAGAGGGTCATTCCTCAACACAATTAAAGCTATGTATGAAAATAGCTAACTCATAGCTAACATCATCCTGAATGGGAGAAAGCTGAAAGCTTTTTCACTAAAAACTCATACCTGGTATGCAAGAATGTTTCCATGTATGTAAGACAATGAATGTAATGCACCATGCTAACAGAAAGAAAGATAAAAAATATGTTTATATAAGTTAATGCAGAAAAAAGCATCTGATAAGACACAACATCCCTTCATGATCAAGACTCTCAGCAATATCAGCATAAGAGGGTCATTCCTCAACACAATTAAAGCTATGTATGAAAATAGCTAACTCATAGCTAACATCATCCTGAATGGGAGAAAGCTGAAAGCTTTTTCACTAAAAACTCATACAAGACTAGGATGTCCACTTTCTCCATTCTTTTTCAATATAGTACTGGAAGTCTTCTCCAATGCAGTCAGAAAAGAGGAAAATTTAAAAGGCATTTAAATAGGAAAAGAAGAGGTGAATTATATCTATTTGCAGATGACACAATTGTATACATAAAATACCCAGTGGTATCCATGATAAATTCCTGGAAATAACATAAGAATATAGTAAATTTGCAGAATACAAAATCAGCATAAAGAAATTTATAGCATTTCCATATATGAACAGCAAACAGACTGAGATAGAACTAAAGAAATTAATTCCATTTATCATAGCAACAAAAAGTAGAAAACATTTAGAAATAAATCTAACCAAAGAAATTAAAGACCTCCACAAGGAATATTACAAGAAGCCCAAAACAAAGATACTGAAAGTGACCCCCCAAAGGGGAAGGACATCCTATGTTTCTGAATTGGATAGATGAACAGCAAACAGACTGAGATAGAACTAAAGAAATTAATTCCATTTATCATAGCAACAAAAAGTAGAAAACATTTAGAAATAAATCTAACCAAAGAAATTAAAGACCTCCACAAGGAATATTACAAGAAGCCCAAAACAAAGATACTGAAAGTGACCCCCCAAAGGGGAAGGACATCCTATGTTTCTGAATTGGAAGAATTAATATAATCAAAATGGAAATTCAACCAAAATTAATCTAGATATTTCACGCAATCCAAATCAAAGTACCAGAGACATTTTTCACATATATAAAAAAGACAATCATACAATTTTTCTGAAATTATGAAAGACCTTGTATTTCCAAAACAATTCTGTGCAAGAAGAGTGAAGTGGGCAGCATCTCACTCGCTGACCCAAAAATATACTATAAACCTGGGAATAATCAAAACAGCAGGGTGGGAAGAGGGTGGGAGGAGGAGGAGGGCCTGAGGAAAGACATTAAGGAGAAACATACAAAGTCAAGACATATATGGGACAAAGAAATGGGTTATTATCTGTTGATCATAATGCTTATAGTATCCCCAACTGGACTAGTGAGAAATGTATTCATGTTGTAACATTCACTTTATAAGCAAAATGACATATGTGATTGAATGTGTAAAAAATTAAAATAATAGGGACCAGCAGTTAACGTAACGGCTATGTTGCTGAACTCCCATGTAGCCGACCGCAGTTAGAGTCCCAAACCCGGTAGCTTAAACTCACACTGGGTGCATGTGCATGTGTTCCCAAAATCCTGAGAAGAGAACAGAGGAGAAGGGATAGCAATATGACCATACCCCCTGGGGGGTGATTTCTCACTTTCTATCTCTCTGTCTCTCTCTGTCTTTCTGGCGAGCACATGTGCCCTATAGCTAAAACCTCTCAAAAAAACATTAAAATAATATAAAATAAAACAATTGTACTCTAATGAGCTGTACTTTTAGTAGAGGTAATCCAATTAATATTTCATAAAAGTATTAGTATAGTTGAACATAAAGTGGCATTAATGTTGGTTTTGCTAGGACCAGCAATTAGCGTGATGGCTATGGGACCAGCAATTAGCGTGATTGCTATGTCACTGGACTCCCCACATAGTCGACCGCGGTTCGTGTCCTGGACCCGGTGGTTTAAAACTCACACTGGGCGTGTGTGTGTGCATGCCCAAGACCCCAAGAGGAGAATGGAGGAGAAGGGTTTGCAGTGTGGCCATTCCCCCCGGGAGTGATGCCTTGCTTTCTGTCTCCCTGCCTCTGTCTGTCTGGCAAGCACACGTGCCCTATAGCAAAAGCCTCTCAAAAAAAAAAAAAATGACCTTGCTGTGGTGGATGTCAGAATTAGTATATCAAGGAAGTTTGACTATGTAAACTTTGAATCTGTTTAAGACCTGGAAAAGCTTTGGAACTCACTGGAAGGAAATCAAGTGAAAAAAGAAAGAAGGAAATTATTTAAGGGATACAAAAAATGGAAACTTATCTGTTGATCATAGCATGTACGATACTATCTTTAATTGAACTAATATGCAGTGCATTCAAACTGGAAAAATTTATTTTACATGCTCTCACCATATACAGCGATTTAATGTATAAAATAAAATATTTTTAAAGTCTTAACAAAGAAATTAAAACATATCTGTGGCTCACAAATACCTCTCCATTTTTACCTCAAATTATCTCTCCTGCTTTTTTCCTCTCCCACACTCTTCTTACACTTTATCTCTAGTGTCCATAAAAATGTTTAATGCTTTTATGTCCTCCAGTCTTTCAGTCTCTATCAGAGTGCAGACAGTTGGTGTATGTTAAGTAGACACATACAATGTTTCTCTTTCATAGCCTGATTTGCTCCACTCAGCAACAAATCTTCCACCTTCGTCTACTTTCTATCAAATTCCAGGGCCTTGATTTTTGTTTTGTTTGTTCTTAGAGAGGTTTTTGCTATAGGTTGTGTGCACTCACCAGAAAGACAGAGAGAGACAGAGACACAAAGCGAGAAATCACCCCCTGGGGAGGATGACCATGCTGCAATCCCTTCTCCTCCATTCTCCTCTCAGTATCTTGGGCACACACACACATACGCCCAGTGTGAGTTTAAGCCACCAGGTCCAGGACTCGAACTGCAGTCAACTACATGGGATTCCAGTGACATGGCCATTATGTCATCTGCTGGTCCCTGGTCTTGTTGTTTTTTATGGCTGAATAATATTCCATGGAGTATATGTGCCACAATTTTTCTTTTTTTTTAAATTTATTTATTTACATTCATTCACTATACATCATTACAGCATACAAAATGAGATTTCCCATCCAGAATACACTGTATATCAGCTCAGTCAAGCATATCAACATACGTGTTATCAACAAATAATTTTCTTTTTCTTGTTTCCTGTATATTTTGCTTTTTTTGGTCATCCTTTATTCCCTATCTCTCACCCTCTTCTGTCATCTACACTCCTCCCACACTGTCTCTAGTCCATGGTTCTTTTCTATACCTTTTCCCCCATTTTATTGATTTGCTAATGAATTTAATTAATCTAAGTATCTCCAATACCAAGTGCAGCCAATATATACATATCCATGAACACAAGTCTGACTTTAGGCATAAACCTCAGTGAGTAGAATGAACATACTATGAAGTAGCACCTAGCTGAGGCTATATAGCTTACAGCAGTCATCAAATATGCATTTTTTTATTTCAAGAAAAACAGTTTTCATGTTCTTTTTTTCTCTCCTGAAACTGTTTTTTTAATTTAATTAATTTACAATGGTCCCCTAAGCATCGTCACAGCATTCAAAATGTGATTTTCCATCCAGAATATACTGCATAGTGGCTTAATCATGCATGTTATCATCAATAATTTTCCATTTCTAGTTTCATTATATATATATGAACACACACACGCTACCCTATTTCTCATCCTCAGCCCTTTTCCACCCTCTTCTCACTATCTCTGGTGTCTAACAGTTGTCTCACATTCTTTGCCCCCCCAAATTATATTGACCACACAATTTCTTAAATTGTATAACTACTTTCAATAGCAAGTTCAGCTGGTAATTTAAAGACACG
>NW_006200600.1:129047-135049 GCF_000334495.1 Tupaia belangeri chinensis
CTCTCGGGATCTTGGGCACGCACGCACATGCGCCCGGCGTGAGTTTTAAGCCACCGGGTCCGGGACGTGAACCACGGTCGACTACGTGGGAGTCCAGCGACATAGCCAATACGCTAACTGCTGGTTCCCAAGAAAAGCAGTTTTGAATTGGAAAGTAATTTTGCTTAAAACTTAAAGCCTGGAAACAGGTTAGTATTCTGTTCAAATAGTGGGTAAATGAACCTAATGACAACTCAAGACAGGACAAAAACTCTTAAAACAGGACCACAAAGCCTAGAAGAAAAGCAGCAATATTTTAGTCAAAATCACAGAATGCTATTTCACCAGATCAGTCTCATGTACTTAATCTATATTCTGTTGTGGTTTGATCTTCCCGATTGAATTCTGGGATATAATATTCAACTTCAGACTTGTCCATACCAATAAGTTGGCCATTTTCTTAGTTTTTGAAATCTTGTTTCTGTGTGTCTGCATTTAATTTTTCTGACATAGCACTCCCTTGAGAACTTCTTGGAGATCTGGTCTGGTGCTGGTAAATTCTTTCAGGTTTTGTTTATCTAAGAATGTTCTTGTCTTTTCTTCGCACATGAAGGATAATCTTGCTGGACACAGTATTCTTGGTTGAAATTGCTTTTCCCTTAACACTTTGAATATATTTTCCCATTCTTTCCTTGCTTGCATTGTTTCTGATGAGAGGTCTGCTGTAAGTCTGATGGGATATCCTTTGTAGGTAACTTGCCATTTCTCTCTTGCCAATCTTAGTATATTGTTTTTGTCTGTGGTTTTGGTCAGTCTGGCTATAATGTGTCATGTAGAAGATCTTCTTGGGTTGATTCTATTTAGGGTACTTTGTATTTCTTGGGACTGGATCTTTGAGTGGCACTCTAGGTTTGGAAAGTTTTCTTGCAGGATTTCATGGAGTAGATTATCAATGCCCTTAAGACTCTCATTGCCTTGGGAATCAGCAGTTAGCATAATGGCTATGTCGCTGGACTCCCACGTAGTCGACCATGGTTTGCGTCCCGGACCTGGTGGCTTAAAACACGCTGGGCGCATGTGCATGTGTGCCCAAGATCCTGAGAGGAGAATGGAGGAGAAAGGATTGCAGCATGACCATCCCCCCTGGGGGGTGATTTCTCACTTTCTGTCTCTATGTCTCTCTCTGTCTGGCGAGCGCAAGTGCCCTATAGCAAAAACCTCTCAAAAAGAGCACGCGTGGTTCCCTTTACATGAAATGTCCAGAATCAGAGACTCAGTGGAAACAAGAGCATAGAACAGTAGTTGCCAGAACTGGGCCAGGGAAGCTGAGGAGGGCCTGCTATAGATCCATCTTTTATTTTTAAAGAGGTTTTTGTTACAGGATGCAGTGTGTTTGCTGAGGAGAGAGAGACAGAGAGTCAGAAAGCAAGAAATCACCCTCCAGGGGCGATGGCCACGCCGCAATCCCTTCTCCTCCATTCTCCTCTCAGGATCTTGGGCACACACGCACATGTGCCCGGCATGAGTTTTAAGCCACCAGGTCTGGGACGTGAACCACGGTCGACTACATGGGAGTCCAGCGACATTGCCATTATGCTAATTGCTGTACCCTCATAAAGTGTGTAATTCTTCTTTTAGATCCTGCAAGAATTTCCTCACCTCCTGGAATTCTTCAACTTCTTTCTCCTTTCTCTTCAGCAGTTCATTGTCTCCCTTCTCTTCCATCTCTGTTAGCTTCAACATTATGAATGTTCTGAATTCTCTATCAGACATTTCCGTGATTGCCATTGAACTGTCTATGGATGAAGAAGAGTTATTCTTTTCCCTTGGAGGAGAGGTATTTTCTTGCTTTTCCATATTTCTTGTGGCCCTGCGGTGAATTCTAGTCATCTGATGGATGGTGTGTTTCTTCCCAAACTTGAAATTCAATCAGAGCTTCCAGGAGCGTGTTGAAAAGGAATCAGAGAGAGAGAAACAACAGCAACAAAAACAACCAAGAAACACAGAAAAAGAGAAGAAAAAAACTTAAAAACATAGTTTTTTTTTTCATAATCAAAAATTAGAAAACCACTAAATCTCAGGATTCATGAAGGTTTCTTCTGAAGTTCGGTTTCCTTGCCTCTCCTGGGTTGGGAGGGGGAGAGGGCATTATTAACAAGATAAAGGGAAAGGAGGGGCTGAAAGCCAAGAAAATGCTTTACCTTAAGAAATTTTAAAAAAGGAAAAATTACAAAAAATGAGAAGACAGAGACAGAGGGAGAGAGAGACAGGCAGAGACAGGAAGCTTGAAAGGCTTCCTACCACTTTAGAGTCTTCCTACCACGTGAGTTTGTGGGCTAGAGGCTGAATTATCAGTGGAAAATCTTCATTTCTCTTATTCCCCTGAAATCACTAGTTCTCAGGAGCGATGAAGATGCCTTCTGACTGTGCCACACATTTTCAATCCATTCATCTTATTTGTGGTCATTTGAATTGGTTCCATGTCTTAGCAATCGTGAATAGTGCTGCAATAAATATAGTTGTGCAAGCACTTTTTTGACTGAGTGTTTTTTTGTCCTTTGGGTAGATACCCAGGAGTTGAGTTGATGGATCATATGGTAGTTCTATTTGTAGATCTTTGAGGAACCTCCGTATTGTTCTCCACAGTAGTTGGACCAGTTTACATTCCCACCAATAATGTAGAATTGTTCCCCTTTCACCACATGCCCGCCAACACTTATCATTTTTTGTTTTTTAATCTTCACCATTCTGACTGGGGTTAGGTAGTATCTCATTGTGGTTTTTATCTGGATATCCCTTATGATGAGGAATGTTGAGCATTTTTTCATATTCTTTTTGGCTGTTTGTATGTCTTCCTTGGAGAGTTGTTTACTCATCTCATTTTCCTATCTTTTAATTGGGTTAATCATTTTGGGGAAAAAAAGAGAGGTAAGACATTTGTGGGACACAGATATGATTTATCATCTGTTGAGGATGTGTATAGTATGTCTTTTCCATTCCAATGGTTGTAAATATCATTCTGGGTAAAGTCTCTTTATAATATAAATGATGTATAGCTACTGAATGTATAAATAATAATAATAATAATTAATAAAACAATAAAATTAAGCTATAGAAACAAAGGGCCATTCCAGCACCAAGCACTCTATTGGCCTAGACTTGCCCCATCCACTGGGGCCTGGTCTTCATAGGTCTCTTCTCACGAGTGTACCCCTAGGCCCTGGGAGTAATTTGGGAACTTTAAACACTCCTTCCCCAGTGCTCTGGAGACCTGGACTTGACCCATCAACCTGGAGACTTTGACCTGTTCTCAGTGGGTCCCCTGTCATGAATGCACCCCAGGTCTTGGCGGTAATTTAGGAACTTTCACCACTCCATCACCCAGCACTCTGGTTGAATTGGTTCATCCCATCCATTGGGAGACTCAGGTTTAGTCTTGGCAGGCCTATTTTTATGAGTGCATCTTGATACTCTGTTGTCTAGTGTTCTGGTGGCCTTGGATCCCATTGTCCACCAGGAGACTCAGGTATACTCTTGGCAAGTTTCCTCTCATGAGTGAATCCCTAGGCCCTGGAAGTAACATAGGAATGTTTGGCACATCAGCAGGCATGCAGTGCCCAGACCAGCATGTGACTTGATCCTCTTCATGAAGTTATATCTCCTTAGTTAGCTACAACATCATCAAGATTTCAAAGTTTGAAAGAGGAGCCAAGCACCTTAAGTTACTCATAACTTCTCTGATCTGGAAGACACAGCCCTTCAATAGGAAAACACATGGGAACTAAATGTGAAACTTCTTCTTCAAACACTACAAAATCTACTCTAATAAATAGGAAAAAGTGAATACTGCATTAGATGACCAAAAGCAGTGCAGATCTCAAAGAAATATGAGAAAACAAGAGGGTAACTATCCTCCATGTGAGCACAATAGCTCCTCACCAACAATGGACAGCAAAAATGAATACACATAAAGGTCAGGAAAAGTATTCTCACTATTCTTAATGACAAAACTCGATGAGATGCCAGAGAAACAGATAATCATTTCCAGTCAATGAGAAAACAATTTTAGGACATGAAAGAGAAATTTAATAAAGAATAGACACCCTAAAAAATAATCAAACTGAACTTCTGGAAATGAAGAATACGAGAAATTAAAATTTCTTAAGAAGGCATTAATAGTAGATTGGACCATGCAGAAGAAGAAATCTCTGACCTTGAAGACAAAGTCGCCAACATAGAACAAATCACCAAAAAGGATTAAAAAAAGAAAAGAAATGAGGACAACATGCAGGAAATTCTAGGTAAGAATCACCCAAATATTTGTATAATGGTTATTACAGAAGGTGAAGAATTTGCTAAAGGAATGGAAAATTTCTTTCCTAAAAAAAAATCTAAAAATTTTCCAAATATAGAGAAACATAGAAAAATTGAGACCCAAGAAATAAAAAGGACCCCAAATAGAATCAACACAAAAAGATTCTCCCCACAGCATATCATAGCAAGATAGATAAAAATCAAAGACAAAGACAACATTCTAAAAATGCCATGGGAGAAACATCAAATTACTTATAAATATTGTCCCATTAAGTTAACATCAGATCTCTCAACAAAACAATGCAGGCAAGGAAAAAATGGCAAGATACATTCAAAACATTAAAAATAAAACAATTTCAATGAAGAACAGTATATCCAGGAATATCCTACAAATGGGAGTAACAAATAAAAGTATTCTCAGATAAACAAAAACTAAAATAATTCACCAATACTAGATCAGCTCTACAAGATATACTGAGGGGAGTGTTATATCAGAATAACTAAAGAGAGGGATCAGCAGTTAGCATAATGGCTATGTCGCTGGATGCCCATGTAGGTGACTGCGGTTAGAGTCCCAGACCTGGTGGCTTAAAACTCATGCCAGGTGCATGTGCGTGTGTGCCCAAGATCCTGAGAGAATGAAGGGGAAGGGATTGTGGCATGGCCATCCCCCCTGGAGGGTGATTTCTCTCTTTCTGTCTCTGTCTCTCTCTGTCTGTCTGCCTGTCTGGCGAGCACACCATGTGCCCTGTAGCAAAAATATCTCCAAAAAAAAAAAAGAATAACTAAAGAGAGACAAACCAAAATGACTCTCAAACACTGTTGGTTGAAATGTACATTTGTACAACCACTCTGGAGAATGATATAGAGATTCCTCAGAAACCTAAAAACAGATTTTGTATTTGTAGGTTTGTCATATGACCAGTAATTTCATTCTTAGGTATTTATTGGTCATATAACTCAGTAATTACATTCCTAGGTATTTACCAAAATGATAGAAAAATCCCCAGTCAGAAAAATACTTGAACATCCACATTTATCACAACATTATTTACAATCTCTAAGACATCGAGTCAACCCAAATATTCAAAAAGAGATGATTGGACTGAAAACAATGTGCCATATGTACTCTATGGAATACTACTCAGCCATAAAAAATAATATCCTGACATTTGATACAAAGTGGATGAATATGGAAGATGTAATGATAAGTGAAGCAAGCCAGGCTGTGATAGACTTTGTGTGTCCCCACTTAATATATACCAATTTTCTGCACTGTATAACAAGAAATAAAATTCTTGTTGGAGATGAACTGTAGCACCAGAGCCCATTCTTCCTTGTCAGTCTTGACCCAAAGATGTCACCATTCCTAGTTATTTGTCACCACATAATTGGTGTTCATTGGAAACTTTTTCTGAAATGGGGCAGAATTGCTGGGTTGTCTTTTTCCATGTAACTTAAGCATAGTAATATAAATAAAGTAATAGTTAGAAAAAAAATAAATAAAAGTATGGGAGGTATAGTAGCAGGGAGAGAAACTGTAGTGACTAGAGAGGGGAACAGGGAAAGAAAAAAATACATTTAATTGACATAATATGAAAAGCTGTTTGCTGCTGATAATGTATATAGTAATGTCTTTGTTTTGACTAATATGTATGGTATTTGTGGTGAATACAACAATGTTATACATTGTAAAGATATATGTGATT
>NW_006200600.1:135104-141560 GCF_000334495.1 Tupaia belangeri chinensis
TTAAAATTATTTTGTTATTTAATTTTAGTTGTTATTTATTACTTTTATTTTTAAATTAATTAATTAATTATTTTCATTTCATTTTCTTTTATACATTCAATCACATTATCATTTGTCTTACAATGTGGGTATTTAAAAAGAGGTAAATTTTCTATAATCATCCATTTTATATCAAATCCTAGGGTCTCAAGTTGCAGGCCTCTCAAGCAGAGTCCATCTCCATCTGCAGCCTCCTTCCCAGTCAGGGAACCTGAGGCAGGGCTGAATCTCAACCACAGTCCCAGCTCAAGCTCCACCCTCAGACTCCACCCTCCTTCTCTCAGCCAGAAAGACTCCGCCCACCAGAGGGTCTATACAGGTCTAGAATTATAGTTTTCAAACATCTTAGCATCATGAGACTCTCAGGAAACTTTGTCCACCACTGAACCACCACCAGTAAGGGAGAAACTGCTATTCAGAAACCTGAATGGAAAAATTCCTCCACTGGGGACCACATTGCTAGCCACATCAGGAGAGAGGCATTGGCATAGAAGAAATTCACAGCAAAAGGGAAGCAAACAAGTTTCCACATACAGAAACATTCTCCAAAGAGTTATCCAAAAGTGAATACATCATTAAATGACTAGAAGTCGCAGAAGAGCCTCAAGTGTGAGACAACTAAGAAATAGATCTTCATCAAAAGAACACAATAACTCTGCTCCAGCTCTTGAAAAAACAGAAGTTACTGAAATGTCAGAGAATGAATTCAGAATGTTCATGGTGACAAAACTCTATGAGATGAAACAGAAAAGAGACAATGAACTCCAAAAGATGAGGAAGTCCTTCCACGATTTGAAAAAAGAAATGGACACCATAAAAAAAGAATTAAACTGAACTTTTAGAGATGAAGACTGTAATGCAGGAAATCAAAACCTCTCTTGAAAGTATTAAAACTTGATTAGACCATGGAGAAGATCTAATCTCAGATGAGGAAGACAAAACATCTAACTTAGAAAAAAAAGATAGATATAATAATTTTTTAAAAAAGATAATATATGAGAAATACTAGATTCTATTAAACATCCAAATAATTGATATAAACAAAAGTGAAGCAATTAATTAGAGCATTGATAATCTATTCCGTGAAATCCTGGAAGAAAACTTCCCAAGTCTAGAGAAGCAATCAAACGTCCAGACACAAGAAATAGAAAGGACTCCAAATAGAATCAAGCGAAGAAGACCTCTCCATGGCACATCATAGCCAGACTGGCCAAAGCCACAGATAAAGATAAGATACTAAAATTGGCAAGAGGGGAACATCAAGTGATTTACAAAGGTTATCCCATAAGGCTAATATCAACCTTTCAACATAAACAATTTAAGCAAGAAAAGAATAGGAAGATATACTCAAAATGGTAAGAGAGAAACAATTTCAACCAAGATTATTATTCCAGAAAGATTATCCTTCACATGGGAAGAAAAATAAATAAAAATCTCAGACAAACAAACCTGAAAAGATTTACCAACACCAGATTAGCTCTTCAAAAGATTCTGAAGTGAGTACTGTACCAGGGAAACTAAAAAGGAGACATACAGAAATAAGAGAACAAAAAACAGCCAAGAAAATGGCCAACATAATGGTAGGCTGAAGTCCAGAAATATCAATAATAACATTGAACATTTTTTAAAGAATTATTTTATTTAAAGTTATTCATCATTACTTTTAAAATTTGACCAGAGAGAGAGGGAAAGTGAAAAAGTAAGACACCAAGTACAAGACGTGACTCAAAACGTGGTTGGCCATGTGGGAGTCCAGCACCCTTAACCACCATGCCACCTGCCAGCTCTAATAACGTTGAATGTTAATGGATTAAATTCTCCAGTCAATAGACACAGATTGGCTGAAGGTATATAAAAAAAGAAACCTATCTATTGCCTACAAGAAACACACATCATAGATAAAGACATACATAGATTAAAAGTAGAGGGCTATTTTTTTAAAAAAAGGAATTTTATGCAAATGGGAAGCAAAAAAAAAAAAGCTGGATTCCTCATACTAATTTCAGACAAGAGAGGCTATAAAGCAAAAACTGTAAGAAGAGGCAAAGGGCACTATATAGTAATAAAAGGGCTAATCCATCAAGAAGGTATAACACTTATAAATATCTATGCACCCAACTCAGGAGCACTCAAATATGCAAAGAAAAAGCAGTAAGATCTAAAAGGAGAGACAGAGTGTAACACATGAATTGTTAGGGATCTCAACACCCACCTATCTCCTTTGGACAGATTATCCAGACAAAAAATAAAGAGATCCAAGATCTAAATGATACCGTAACTTAAATGGACTTAACAGACATCTATAGAACCTTCTATCCAAAAACCATAGAATACACTTTTTTCTCACCCCAACATAGAACTTTTTTGAAGATTGACCACAGGAAGGGCACAAAACAAGCCTTCACAGATGCAAAGGCATAGAAACTATATCCAGCATCTTCTCTAATCTTGATGGAATTAAACTTGATATTAATTTCAAGGATTGCTTTCAGGGACTAAGACTAATAATTTTCTGCTGACACTTCATCCTCTAGATCTCATACTAGAGTGATAAGGCACCCCCTGTATCCTTCTCTCTGTCTCTGTCTTTTCTTTTTCTTTTTTTTTCATTTTTAAAATTTTTTTCAGGTATATTATTTTCTTGTCTCTCAGATCCTCCTTTATTTTGCTAATTCTCACGTTCCCCCCTCCCATTTACGAGAGGTAATAGCACAGGCCTTCAAAGACTTCTGCATTTGCACTGCAAATTGTTTCTCTCAGGGACTAAGACTAATGAAGATTTTCTGCTGAGATTTCAACTTCTAGACCCCATTCTAGAGTGGTAAGGCATCCCCTGTATTCTTCTCTCTCTCTCTGTCTTTCTCTGTCTTTTCATTTTTTGTATACCTTTTTTGATTTCTTAAGTAAAGTATTTTCTTGGCTCTCAGATCCTCTTTTATCTTGCTAATTCTCAACTTTCTGTCTTCTCATTTAGGAGAGGCAAAACTGCAGGCCTTCAGAAAATACTCCTGCATTTGAGCTGTGAACTATTGCTTTCAGGAACTAAGACTAATGAAGATTTTCTTCTGAGACTTTACCCTACAGACACTATTATAGACTGGTAGGATGCCAACTATATCCTTTCTGTCTCTCTCTATCTTCATTTTTTTTAATATATATTTTTAAGGAAAATAACTTTCAGATACTCCTTTATTTTGCTAATTCTCACCTTTCACCCCTCTCATTTAGGAGAGGAAAAAGCTTAGGACTTCAGAGAAGACTAAGGCATTTGAGCTGTAAACTATCACTTTCACTGTTTTTTGCTTTTTCTTTAAAAAAATAAAATTTTTACTTTTTTTCCCTTTTCTCCTCTCTCATGTTGTTTTCTTTAACTTTTCTTTTACCTTCATCACTTTGTTGTTCAGCCTCCAAGTGTTGAGTGTCTAGACAGGTCTAAGTGAACAGTAGTCAAACATCTGAATACTCAATTTCCATTGACTCTGCCACACAAAGGGAGAAAAATGAAAGTGCAGAGAGATTGCAGATATTCTCCTCCTGCATGCGTCTGAATGCTCACATTGAACTTCAAGTAATTAGGAAGAAACATATAACCTATCAGATGACCAGAACTCCCCAAAGAAGCACAAGAAATATGGGAAACTAAGAAAATACCTCTCTGCCACAGACAGTACAATGGAATTCATGGAAAGGTCTGACAAAGAATAGAATATTCATGGGACCAGCAGTTAGCATAATGGCTATGTCACTGAACTTTCATGTAGTCAACTGCAGTTTGAGTCCCAGACCCGGTGGCCTACACTCATGCCAGGTACATGCGCATGCGTGCCCAAGATCCTGAAAGGAGAATGGAGGAGAAGGGATTGAGGCGTGGCCATCCTCCCTGGGGGGTGATTTCTCATTTTCTGTCTCTGTCTCTCTCTTTCTGGCAAGTGCATGTGCCCTATAGCAAATAATGATAATAATAAAAATTTTAAAAAACTCTCCAAAAGAAAAAAAATTCATAGTGACATGGCTACAAGAGATGCAAGAGAAGAGAGACAATGAACTCCAGAAGATGCAGGAGAAAAGAGACAATGAGTTCCAGATGAGGAAGTTTTTGCACTATCTGAAAGAGGAAATATATAACATAACAAAGAATCAAACGGAGCTGTTAGAAATGAACATTGTTATGTTTTTGCACTATCTAAAAGAGGAAATACATAACATAACAAAGACTCAAACGGAGCTGTTAGAAATGAACATTGTTATATAGAAAATAAAAACCTCATTAAAAGTATTAAAAGCAGATCAGGGACCAGCAATTCACATAATGGCTATGTCACTGGACTCCCATGTATTTGACCACACTTCAAGTCCCAGACCCGGTGGCTTAAACTCACGCTGGGCACATGTGCATGCATGCCCAAGATCCCAAGAAGAGAATGGAGGAAAAGGGATTGTGGTGTGGCCTTCCTCCCTGGGGGGGTGACTTCTCGCTTTCTGTCTCTCTGTCTCTCTTGGTAATTCGAGCAAGTACATGTGCCCAGTAGCAAAACCTCTAAAAAAAATAGGGCAGATTAAATCATGCAGAAGATTGACTCTTACATGTAGATGACAGAATCTCTGCTGTAAAAATTTTCACCATGAAGACTGAGAAAATAGCCCTCCAAATAAGAGTAATATATGAGAAATACTAGATACTATTAAACATCCAAACTTCTGTATAATCTGTATTCCAGAATCTGAAGAGATTAGTAAAGGCATTAATAATCTATTCCATGAAATCCTGGAAGAAAACTTTCCAAACCTAAGGAGGGATTCAAAGATTCAGACCCAAGAAATACAAAGAACTCCAAATAGAATCAACCCAAGAAGATCTTCTCCAAGACACGTTATAGCCAGAATGATCAAAACCAAGATAGAGAAAAGAAATTAAAATTGGTAAGAGAGAAACGTCAAGTTATCTACAAAGGATATTGCATCAGGCTATATTCAAAGTATCAAATGAAAAACAATTTCAATCAAGAATGCTATAAACAGCAACATTATCCTTCATATGGGAAGAAAAGACAAGAATATTTTCAGGTAAACAAAACCTAAAATAATGTATCAACACCAAACCAGTTCTCCAAGAAATGCTGAAGGGAGTGCTACACAAGGATAACTAAATAAAGACACACAGAAATAAGAGTTTAAAAACAACTAAGAAAATGACTAACTTAATGGTAGGGACAAGTTTAGAGTTGAACATTATCTTCCAGAATTTAAATGAAAAGATTGGGCCACAACAGAAGATAAAGTACATGCGACTGAACTGGTGAAATAGAATTTTATGACTATTTATTAAAACATTACTGATTTTCTTATATGTTTGGTTTCTCCAGATTTAAATATTTTTATCTTCTCTCTTTTTTTGGAGACATTTTTGCTATAGGGTACGTGTGCTCACCAGACAGACAGACAGAGACAGAAAGCAAGAAATCACCCCCCCAGGGGGAATGGCCACGCTGCAATCCCTTCTTCTCCATTCTCCTCTCGGGATCTTGGGCACACACGCACACACACCTGGCGTGAGTTTTAAGCCCCCGGGGTCAAGGATGCAAATCGCTGTCGATTATGTGGGAGTCCAGCAACATAGCCATTACGCTAACTGCTGGTCCCAAGATTTTGGTCTTCTCTTGAGCTGCTGCTAGGTTCATGTACCTACTATTTGAACAGAATCCTAACTGGTTTCCTGGCTTTAAGTCATTAGCAAATTTATCTTCATTTTTTGAAATTTTGATTTATTAAAGCTAAAACTGCTTTTCTTGAAATTAAAAAACTTATTTGAAGGGACCAGCAGTTAGCATAATGTAGTCAACCATGGTTCGCGTCCCAGGGCCTGGTGGCTTAAAAATGCTGGGCGCAGGGAGGTTAGCGGCGGCTTTCCCTTGGGCGGGTACTGGCGCATGCGCAGTGGTTCAGGATGCTTGACCCTACTGCCCCGCCTCAGCGAAAAGGGCTGGTCTGCGCCCCCATCAGGCCTACATTGTCCTGGACCTCATCTCAGCAATGCCGCGCTATTGCACAGCGATTTGCTGTAAGAATCGCCAGAGATGAAACAATAAAGACCAGAAGCTGAGTTTCTATCCATTTCCTCTGGATGACAAAGAAAGACTTGAAAAATGGTTAAAGAATATGAAACAAGATTCATGGATTCCCAGTAAATACCAGTTCCTGTGTAGTGACCATTTCACACCTGACTCTCTTGACATCAGATGGGGTATTCGATATTTAAAACAAACTGCAATTCCAACAATATTTTCTTTGCCTGAAGACAATCAAGAAAAAGATCCTTACAAAAAAAAAATCTCAGAAGAAAAAATTGGAAGATGAGAAGGAAGTATGCCTAAAAGCCAAGTCAAAAGAATCATTTGCGGGAACAAGCAGTTAGCGAAG
>NW_006200600.1:141825-142509 GCF_000334495.1 Tupaia belangeri chinensis
AAAAAGAATCATCTGCATCAGATGAGACAAAAAGAAATACAGTTAGTGCAGAGGTGCTGCTCCCTGAACATGGAGAATTATTTGATTCATCCACTTTGTTAAAGTCACCAGTGTAAAAAACAGGAATTATGCAAAATATGTTAGCTCTTAATGTGATTAAACAAGGCACTGAAAAGCCACAGTCAACCTTGGAAGCATCAGTTAACCAAGACACAAGTAGAGGTAACTTTCACACATCTTTTGAGAATCTAAATTCTACAATGATTTCTTTGACAACTTCAAACTCAGAAGGCATTGAGCAGTCTTTGGAAACCCAAGAAGTGCTTGAAATAACTACCAGTCATCTTGCTAATCCAAACTTTACAAATAATTCCATGGAAATTAAGTCAGCACAGGAAAATCCATTCTTATTCAACACAATTAATCAAACTGTTGAAGAATTAAACACAAGTAAAGAATCTGTTATTGCCATTTTTGTGCCCACAGAAAGCTCTAAACCTGTAGTTAATTCTTTTATACCTACACAGAAAGAAACCATGGAAATGGAAGATACAGACATTGAAGAATCCTTATATAAGGATGTAGACTATGGGACAGAAGTTTTACAAATTGAACATTCTTACTGTAGACAAGACGTGAATAAGGAACATCTTTGGCAGAAGGTCTCTAAGCTACATTCAAAGA
>NW_006200600.1:143399-147700 GCF_000334495.1 Tupaia belangeri chinensis
TTTTTTTTTTTAAGAAATCTTACTTTGTTTCTCAGTAGGTGTAGCTTTTAAAGTATATGCTTGTATCGTTTTAAAATTCCAGAATAGTAATATAACAATATACATTGCTACTTATATTTTATTAAAATTTATGAGCAAGAAATTTTAAATAAGTGGTGATGACTTTAGGGAAATGGATTTTCTCTTAGAAAAGAGAACTTATGGTGATATAAATAAAAATATTGCTTATATCCACACATTTATGAAAAAGATATGTAAAAACAAAGACTTTGTAGTAACAAATATGAAAAATAAGATGGTATGTTCCCTTAAAATTGACAGTCAATATAATTAAATGTTGCTGCCTATAATGTTGAACAAATTCATATCAGTCTGATTTTTAATTCTCTCTTTCATTAAATAAAAAATATGTATTTAAAAAAAAATGCTGGGCGCGTGTGTGTGCATGCCCAAGATCCTGAGAGGAGGCTGGAGGAGAAGGGATTGCAGCATTACCATCCCCCCCGGGGGGTGATTTCTCACTTTCTGTCTCTCTGTCTCTCTGTCTTTCTGGCGAGTGCACACGCCCTAGCGCCCTATAGCAAAAACCTCTCTCTCAAAAAAAAAGTATTTGAAAATACCTATTTAATGAGCATAGTAAGCTATATAGCTTCAACTAGGTACTACTTTAGAGTATAGTCATTCAACTCACTAAGTTTCATTCCCAATGCCAGACATGTATTCACAGATATGTATATATCAGCTGAACTTGCTATTGAAAATATTTAGATTAATTAAGATATTTTATGAATCAATAAAAAATTTTAAAAAGAGAGAGAAAGAAAAAAGAAAAGGCATGAAAAGCGACTGTAGACACCAGGGAGAATGTGGGAGGAGGGGCATTTTTAAAGATTTCATATATATATATAAATGGAAAATTATTTGTTCATAATAACATGTATGATCAAGCCACTTTACAGTATATTCTGGATGGAAATCGCATTTTATATGCTAAGATGATGTTCAATGAGTCAATGTAAAATAATAAATTTTTAAAAATTAAAAAATTTCAGATGAAAATACAAAATCACATGAAAACTAAGTAACATACATCTGAATGACTTCCCAGCTACTGAAGAAATTAAGACTGAAATCAAAAGATTCATAGAAATCAATGATAATGAGTACATGAGTTTTCATAATCTATGGGACACAGCAAAAGCAGTCGTAAGAGGGACATTCATAGTAATAAGGGCACATAAGAAAAAGATGGAAAGTTGGCAAACGGACAACCCAACATCATGCCCCAGGTAATTGGAAAAACAGCAACCGAAAATTTAAGAAAAAAAATGCCAAGGGAAAAGAAATAAAGATTTGAGCAGAAATAAAATGAATAATAAAAAAAAATACAAAAAATAAATGAAAGCAAAATTTGGATCTTGAAAAAGATAAACAAAATCAACACACTATTAGCTAGACTAATTAAGTAAAAGGGAGAAAGGAACCAGATAAATCATAATGCCAATGGAGTAGGCAATTTAACAACAGACATCATAGAAATACAAAACATAACTAGAGTATAACATGAACAACTATATGTTGATAAACAAGGAAACCTAGATAAGCTGGACAAATTCCTGGGCACACATAATCTACCAAGATCTAATCAGGATGACATAGAAAGTCTGAATAGGCCCATTACAAGCAATGAGATTGGATCAGTAATAAATAATCTCCCAAAAAAGAAAAGCCCTGGTCCTGATGGCTTCACCTATGAATTCTACAAAACTTTTAAAGAATTAACTCCCATTCTACTAAAGCTATTTCTATAGAGTCAAAATGATAGAATTCTTCCAAATTCATTTTATGAAGCTGTCATCACCCTTATCCATAAAATAGAAAAGGACATGACAAGGAAGGAAACTATAGACCAATATCTCTGATGAATAAAGAAAAAATTCTCAAAAAGATACTAGCAAATAGTATCAAGCATATAAAAAAGATTATACATTACAACCTGGTAGGCTTTATTCCAGAGATTCAAGGGTGATTCAATATATGCAAAACCATAAATGTAATACACCATATTAACAGAAAAAAAGATAATAAACATATACATTGATGAAGAAAAATCATTCAATAAAATGCAACATCCCTTCATGATTAAGACTCACAGCAAAATAGGTATAAAAGTGTCATTCCTCAACACAATAAAAGCTATCCATGATAAACCCTTTGCTTATATCAATCTTAATGGGAAAAAGCTGAAAGCTTTACCACTAAAAACTGGTACAAGACAAAGATGCCTATTTTCTCCACTTGTTTTCAACATAGCGTTGGAAGTCCTAGCCAATGCATTCAGAAAAGAGAATAAAATAAAAGGCAATAAAATAGGAAAAGAAGAGGTGAAATCATCTTTATTTGCAGATGACATGATGGTATACATAGAAGACCCAATGGTATCCATGAAAATATTCCTGAAAGTAAAAAATGAGTACAATAAAGTTACAGGATACAAAATCAACATACAAAAATTTATGGCGTGTTTATATACAAACAAGGAGATTGAGATGGAACTGAAGAAAGTAATCCCATTTACCATAGCCACAAAAAGCATAAGATCCCTAGAAATAAATCACTAAAGAATTTGATGACCTCCACAAAAGAAAACTATGAAAATCTAAAAAAAAAAAAATAGAAAATGACACTAAAATGTAGAAGGAAATCCCATGTTTGTTACTGGATCAGAAGAGTTAATATAATCAAAATGGCAATTATACCCAAATTTAACACAATACCAATTAAATTACCAGAGACATTCTTCACAGATTTAGACAAGACAAGCATACAATTTGTCTGGAATCATAAAAGACTCCATATTGCCAAAGCTGTTCTGTGAAAGAGTGGAGTAGGAGTGGAGTAGGAGTCATCTCAGGTCCAGCATTATAAAGCTGTTTTAATCAAAACAGCATCATATTGGCACACAGACAGAAATTTTGACAAAGGGAACAAAATAGAGACCCCAGAAATAAACCCAAGAACATACAGCCAAGTGATTTTTGACAAAACTTACCAGTCAATCCAGTGGGGAAAAGAAAATCTCTTTAGAAAATGGTGCTGAACAATCAAAATCACAATGAGATACCACCTAACTCCAGTCACAATGATTAAGATTAAAAAAAAAATGATAAATGCTGGAAGGGCTGGGGTGAAAGGAGAACTCTTCTACACTGCTGGTGGAAATGTAAACTGGTCCAGTCACTGTGGAGAACAACATGGAAATTTCTCAAAAATCTGAATATAGAACTGCCATATGATCCAGCAATCCTACTACTTGATGTCCACTCAAAGGACAGGAGAATGCTTAGTTGGAAAAGTGCTTGCACATCTATATATGTTTTTGTGGCATTATTCACAATCCCTAACACATGGAGCGGCCCAAATGCCTACAAACAGAACGATGGATTGAAAAAGTGTGGCACATATACTCTATGGAATACTACTACTCAGTCATAAAAAAAAAAAAAAGTCCCGGGCTTTTGATAGAAAGTGGTCAGATATGGAAGATTTACTGCTGAATGAAGGACTCCAGGCTATGATGGAGAGACATTGTATGCCTCCACTTAATATATACTGACTGTCTGCACCCTATGTCTGAAACTGAAAGATTAGAAGATACAGAAACAGAGAAAATAGTTATGGATACTGGATACAGTATGGGAAGAGTGTGGGAGGAGGAGACTCAAGGAAAGACATTAAGGAGAAAAATAGGCAAGAAATTTATAGGATACCGAAATGGATTGTTCTCTGTTGATAATGTGTATAGATTCTCAACTGGACTAGTGTGTAGTGTATTCATGTTGTGAAAATTCACTTTACAAGATAAGTGATGTGTAGTGATTGAATGTATAAAAGAAGTTAAAATAAATTTTAAAAATTACTAGGTTCTACCTGTTTTTTCCCATAGTGTGTATGTACCACACTTTTTCTTTCTTTTTTTATTCACCATATTTTGTTTACAATAAACATGAACTTAGTCCATGCACACAATTGAATTAAACCCAGTCATTTTTTTTTTTTGTGGACATTTGTGTTGGTTCCATGTCTCAGCCATTATGAATAATGCCAGATGTGCAAGTGTTTTCCTGACCAAGTACATGCCTATAATTTGGGTAGATACCCAGGAGTAACACTGCTGGATCCCACAGTACTTCATTTGTAGGTCTTTGAGGAATCGCCATATTTTTCCACATTGACTCTACTAGTTTACATTCCCACCAACAGTGTAGGAGATTTCCCTTTTCACCACAGTCTCTCCAGCT
>NW_006200600.1:147713-151581 GCF_000334495.1 Tupaia belangeri chinensis
TCCTCTTTTTTTTTTTTTACTTTAAATTTAAAATCTTTTATTACAAAAGCAACTACAAGAACATAAAACATTTTCTTAGATGACAATTTAGAGGCTGATTTCATTTTTTTATGTCTTAACTGCAAATTCTTCATTAAAAAATACTTTTGATGGCTTTTGGGCTTGTTTGTATAATACTTTATAAATACCATTTGCTTTTGCTTTATTAATGTTTTATTAAAGACCATCTGGTTGTTGCTACAGATCATGTAGATTTTCCAATGAATTAGGTCTCATCCATTAATAAATAATCAAGTGTCATTCATTAAGTCACGTTATTTAGCTTATGAGTGAATATTCCAACATGTGTACATTTCTTCCTAGTCTAGTTGATAATAGTATAAAATTATCTTCAAAAGATAATACCACATTTCTTTGTGTCATTAATGCTTTGCCTCTCTATTTTTCTTCTAAATGTCCTTCCTCAGACTCTACTCTTTCACCAAAACTATATATGATATTCACAACATTTACTGTGTTTCTATATCTTTTAGTTAATCGGTTTCAGTCATATAGTGTGGACACTCAGTATATATTGAGTGGGGACATATAATGTCTCTCCTTTATATCCTGGCTTGCTTCACTCAGCAGTAAATCTTCCATATTCATCCACTTTCTGTCAAAAGCCAGGGTCATTCTTCATTTAAACTATATATGATATTCACAACATTTACTGTGTTTCTATATCTTTTAGTTAATCGGTTTCAGTCATATAGTGTGGACACTCAGTATATATTGAGTGGGGACATATAATGTCTCTCCTTTATATCCTGGCTTGCTTCACTCAGCAGTAAATCTTCCATATTCATCCACTTTCTGTCAAAAGCCAGGGTCATTCTTCATTTTTCTAATCTTAGCCATTCTGTCTGGGGTTAGGTGGTATCTCATTTTGGTTTTGATTTGCATCCCCTTTATGATAAGGGATATAAAGTATTTTGCTGTTCATGTATTTTCCTTGGAGAGTTGTCTTTTCGAATCATTGCCCATCTTTTAATTGGTTTGATTTTTTTTCTGGTAAATTAGTTGAGTTCCCTGGCATCTCTGTTTATCAGTCTCTTATCTGGGGTATAGTTTGCAAAAGTATCTTCCCATTGTGAGGTTGTCAATTCACCCTAATTACTGTTGCTTTTTCCATGAAGAAACTCTTTCACCTGAAAAAAAATTCCAGAAACAGATCAGTGAGATTACATCAGGTTAAAAGCTTCTGTTATGTGATTTATTCTTTTTTTGTGTCAAAACTTGTAATATCATTTGTTTTATTTCCACAGATATTTTTGAAGAATAATGTCCTGTCCTGGTTTTATTTCTCAATTTTTCTGTTTTGGTTTAACTTATTATATGCTTTAGAACTCTTTTCCTCTTCTTTCCAAGTTCCATCCACCTGTGCAGCAGAGACCCAGGGAAGAAATTGCTGAAGAAGTGTGGTTGGAAAGCTTCACCCTGGTGTTATGAAATACAAGTTTGTGCCTTTGGAACCTTCTGTGCCCCACTACCCCTCCACTGCCTTTCCAAGTTCCATTCACCTTCTGGCAGAGGCCCAGGAAGGAAGTCACCAAAGATGCACAGCTGGGAAGCTCCCTATCGGTGTTTTGCTACATTTCTCTGCCTTTGGATCCTTCTGTGTCTTGTTTCTCCTACTTACCTTTCCAAGTTCCTTCCACCTGCCCAACAGAGACATTGGGAGTGAGATGCGTAAAGATTACTGATTTCAGGGACCAGCAGTTAGCGTAATGGCTATGTCGCTGGACTCCCACGTAGTCGGCCATGGTTTACGTCCCGGAAGTGGTGGCTTAAAAAAGTCACGCCGGGCAAGTGTGCGTGTGTGCCCAAGATCCCGAGAAGAGAATGGAGGAGAAGGGATTGCGGCGTGGCCATCCCCCCTGGGGAGTGATTTCTCACTTTCCGTCTCTCTGTCTCTCTTTGTCTGCTTGGTGAGCACACGTGCCCTATAGCAAAAACCTCTCAAAAAAAGAAAACAGATTACTGACTTCACTGACCCACATACACAGTGTGACATGCAACTTGCACGTCTTTCTGTAATTACTTATTTCCAGCCAAGTTCCAGGTGCATTTCATCCTGAGAGGCTGTTTTTTTTTTTCTTTGAAATTTAGAAACAAATTTTACTTAAGATCTAAAATACAATTCCTAAAATATCAACTTCTCCAGAAAACTGTGGCTACACAATAATGCATTGCCTCTATCATGTTAGAACATGCATTAGACTCAAATACAAAAACCATGTAACAAACCACCATCCTTCAACAATTTTAGCAAAGATAGAATGCCTAAGGAACAACATAGATGGACTTGCAGAGGATGGGCTATTTTACTTCAAGCACCATAAAAAAAAAAAAAAAAAAAAAAAAAAAAAAAAAAAAAAAGAAAAAAAAAGCATGGGTTTTCGAAGACTCCTGGAAAGAGGGATGGTGGCAGTACCAGCAAAGCACCTCAGCCCCCTCAGAAGAAAATGGCCAGGGCAGACCCCACTGTTGAAAGTGAAGAGGCATTCAAGAATAGAATGGAGGTCAAAGTGAAGATTCCTGAAGAATCGAAACCATGGCTTGTTGAGGACTGGGACTTAGTGACCAGGCAGAAGAAGCAGCTGTTCCAGCTCCCTGCAAAGAAAAAATGTAGATGCGATCCTGGAAGAGTACGCAAACTGCAAGAAGTCACAGGGAAACATCGACAACAAGGAATATGTGGTTAACGAGGTCATGGCAGGAATAAAAGAATACTTCAATGTCATGTTGGGCACTCAACTGCTCTACAAATTTGAGAGGCCCCAGTATGCTTAAATCCTCTTGGCTCACCCTCATGCACCAATGTCCCAGGTTTATGGAGCACCCCACCTACTGAGATTATTTGTAAGAATTGGAGCAATGTTGGCCTATATGTCCCTTGATGAGAAGAGCCTTGCATTATTGTTGGGCTATTTGCATGATTTTCTGAAATATCTGGCAAAGAATTCAGCATCTCTGTTTACTGCCAGTGATTACAAAGTGGCTTCTGCTGAGTACCACCACAAAGCCCTGTGAGGGTCTACTGACCACTCACTGTTAATGTCTGGTATCTGTAAACATCTTTTGTTCTTAGTCTTTTTCTTGTATAATTGATGTTCTTTAAAATTGTTAATGTATAACAGGGCTTATGTTTCAGTTTGTTTTCTGTTCTGTTTTAAACAGAAAATAAAAGGAGTCCAAGCTCCTTTTCTCATTTCAAAGTTGCTACCAGTGTATGCAGTAATTAGACAAAGAAGAAACATTCAGTAGAACATTTTATTGCCTAGTTGACAATATTGCTTGAATGCTGGTGGTTCTGAGAGGCTGTTAGAAGATCCAATCACCTGAACCTGGGTAGATACACCATACTCTGATTGAAAGACACATCCCTCTTCCAAAAACACACCAGGGAAGAAGAGCTGTTTTTTTCTCCTGACATTATAAAATATATTCAAAAAAGATGAAAATATGTACTTCATTAGATGACTAAAAACCAGTCAGAGGCACAGGAAACATAAAAAAGAAAATTCTTCTCCCTCAAGGGAACGCAATTCCTAATCGTCCACCAGCAGAACAATATAATTTGCAGAAGTGTCAGAAAAAGAATTCATAATATTAATAGTAACAAAACTAAATATAATGTAAGAAAAAAAAAGACAACAAACTACAGGAAATGAGGAAGTCCTTGCATGAATTGAAGGAGGAAATAGGAAACATAAAAAAGAATCAAGTTGAACTTCTAGAGATAAAGAATATCATTCAGGCGGGCCTCCCGGGTCCTACACAGTGCAGCGGCGGTGGCGCCTGCGCGGGCTCCCCGGGCCCTGTG
>NW_006200600.1:153192-154042 GCF_000334495.1 Tupaia belangeri chinensis
TTGATTGAGCCAATGCACAGTGTATTTTGGATGGAAAATTCATTTGTGTGTTGTGATGGTGTATAGTGAATTAATGTAGAAAATGAGTAAATTTAAAAGAAAAGAAAAAATAAAATAAAGAAATGAATAAGTAACAAAAAAAAGAATGTAATTCAGAAAACAAAAATCTTCTTCAAAAGTATTTATAATTGCTTACACCATGCAAAAGATCGACTTTCTGATCTAGAAGACAAAACCTCTGACTTAGACAACAACCACCAAAAGGAATTTTTAAAAAGGAGGATAACATATGGAAAATACTAGATATTATTAAACACACAAACAGACAACCACCAGAATGAAAAGAAAAATAAGCAAAAAAAGCATAATATAAAGAAAATTCTAGTTGCCATTAGATCCCAAATATCCAAATAATTGATGTTTCAGAAGGTGAAGAATATAATAAGGACTTTGAAAATCTAGTTCATGAAATACATGCAGAAAATTTTCAAACTTAAAGAAACATTCAAACATCCAGATCCAAGAAATACAAAGGACTCAAAATAGAATCAACATAAGAAGATTCTCTTCACAACATGTCATAGCAAGATTGGTTAAAATCAAAAGCAAGGACGGGACCAGCAGTTGGTATAATGGCTATGTCACTGTAGTCGACTGCAGTTTGAGTACTGGATCTGGTGGCTTAAACTCAAGCTGGGTGCGTGTGTATGTGTGCCTAAGATCCCGAGAAGAGAATGGAGGAGAAGGGATTGCTGCATGGCCTTCCCCCCTGGGGGGGTGATTTCTCGCTTTCTGTCTCTCTGTCTCTCTCTCTGTCTGTCTGGCGAGCGCACGCGCCCTATAGCAAAAA